>NC_056725.1:607353119-607418119 GCF_019279795.1 Protopterus annectens | reverse complement strand
TTGAAACACTGGCATGTCTTTAAGAGATTTTTTCCAAATAGCAAATGGGACTCCTTTATACAAGGACTGAAGTGTTACACAGTGAAGACTGTAGGTGTGCTGAGGCCTTCTTGGAGTTTTTACTGAAAGGTTTGTCTGTGTGACCTTTTTACCCTTTGGTATAGAAGTTTTTGGGATGTTTTGCAGGCATCTTTTTATAGTTATCAGGCTTGATCTTAAGTATTGTGAATTCCAAAGCATAGCCAAACAGTCCACTTATGCTGTACTGATGATCTTAGAAAAATGGCAACACATGACACATCTGCAGTCAAGTGGGATTTGGCTTTATTGGCCTGAATGTACCAGTAAGGACAAAAAATCATGTGCATTTAGACATATTTTAACTGAATCTGTCTTTTGCATATATCCCTTAGGTCTCTATTACAGGAAGGCTAATGGAATGCAGAGTGAAAACTCAAGCTTGTGCGTGTGTGTGTGTGTGTGTGTGTGTGTGTGTGTGTGTGTGTGTGTGTGTGTGTGTGTGTGTGTGTGTGTGTGCTATATATATATATATATATATATATATATATATATATATATATATATATATGTATATATATATATATATAAAGAGATAGAGAGACCAAATAAACTCTCACACATCTCAGTCTGTCGTTGTCTGTCCCTCTCACACACACTCTCTCTCTTTATACATATATATATATATATATATATATATATATATATATATATATATATTTGGGCTCCTGTCATTTAGTTGTATGACCATTTCACTGAATGACAAATCACTGAAGCCATGCTTGTGGCATTTAGTTGAATGACAATTTGGTTGAACTTCCATTTCATTGACTGTAGCATAGCTACACATAGTTCTGTAATAGGTTCATAGGTTTATAGGTGTTTACTAGGCTAACAACCACAAGGGCCTTTTTAAGCCTAGCCATGCATCCCAAATCTCTGACAAGTTATGGTACCCTTGATAAGTGTAATCAGGGCTTGGGAGGTGAAACATTTACTAGCAGGGGCCAGGTAGATGAACCATTTACAGCTTCCCTGTGTACATTAAAGACATAGGTGCCAAACCAGGAATGAATTTCATGTTCCCCATCCAACTGTCCAAGCCACACTTGAGCTGGGTTAGGGAGGAACTCTGCTTCACATGGATGGGGAGCCTGTTCCAAAGAAGGGGTAGTGTTTGTGATTCATACCTGTCTCTCCAGAAGGTTCCAGTTTATATTACAGGCGAGGTTTAAATATTTAGAATGGGTAATTGCGGTGCTGTTTGTTTTGCAGATATGCAGGAGATTCATCAGAGTGAGGTCTGACAATGCCTTGTATGCCAGGCATGGATTTCCCCTCAACAGCCTGTAGGAGAGAGAATACAGCAATAGGGCCTTGAGGTGGTCTGCATAGGACAAATTACTTATGCCCTGTATTCTTTTAGTAAGGAACCTCTGTGGACTTTCCAATTGTTGGATATGCCTGGTTAGATACATACCAAAGGGGGCATTGTACTCCATGATAGGTCTGATAAATGATGAATACAGTGGAACAGTGACTTCCTTGGACCTAGATGCTATACTTTTATTTATAAGTTGTGCAACATAAAATGATTTCCTCATTAGTGAAGACACATGATGGCCAAAAATATCTCACAGCACCTACAATTAATGCAGACAGATGGGCCTCAGTTTAACATCTCATCCAAAGGACAACACACTCAGGAGTGCACACCAGTATCGGCACTCCATCTACATGGTATGAGAGTAGAACTCACAACCTTCTGTACCAAAGACAAGCATGCGACCTGCTGTGCTACTAACACTGCCAAAGTAAAAGCAGAATTAGATAGATCTACATGAAGAAGCTTATGCAGATGTTTGTGGTCATCTGTGCAGAATCAGTGCTGATGTGGTTGCTATATGTGTGATATACATACAGCGATTCCCTCTCTGTATGGAATTTGCACTTTTCAACCCAGCTGTGCAACTTTGAAGTAAAGGAGGAAGTGGGAGCAAAGCCCCCCACATGGGGAGTGCAGGGCTTGTTCCCCCTGTACTCTTCTTGAAATCTTTTCTTGGGGATGCTTTTGACTGCCTCATGCAATCACATTTCAGTAATTTTCAGTTCATTTAAATGGTGCTTCAATGAAATGGAGGTTCAACTATTTTGACTGAGTGAACTGATTTTCAGTTAAACGGTCATTCAGCCAATTGACAAAAAAACACAGACACACGCACACATACTGTATGTATATATATATATATATATATATATATATATATATATATATATATATATATGTGTGTGTGTGTGTGTGTGTATATATATATATATATATATGTGTGTGTGTGTGTGTGTGTGTGTGTGTGTGTGTGTGTGTGTGTTTGAGTGTGTATATATATATATATATATATATATATATATATATATATATATGGGTCTACTTCTAATGACCGAAACGCCGATTCGCCGACAGTGAAATCACCGACACGAAACGACCGACAACGCAGTTGACCGACACGCTCGAATCCCGACAGACGGAAGACCGACAAGGGGAATGTGTAAGCGCGACCTGGTAAGTATGCGATAGTGAGGGATTTAGGAGTAGGGAGCGGACAGGTAAGTGTGCAATACTCAGGGATGTAGGGTTAGGGTGTGTGATAGGTGAGTGTGCGGTAGTGTCGGAGCTTGGGGTTGGGGTGTGTAAGTGAGTTAGGGTTAGGGTGCAGGTAGGGAGAGTGTGCGGTAGTGTCGGAGCTTGGGGTTCGGGGTGTGTAAGTGAGTTAGGGTTAGGGTGCAGGTAGGGAGAGTGTGCGGTAGTGTCGGAGCTTGGGGTTCGGGTGTGTAAGTGAGTTAGGGTTAGGGTGCAGTTAGGAGAGTGTGCGGTAGTGTCGGACCTTAGGGTTAGGGTTTGGGTTAGGGCTAGTGGATATGTGTTGTAGTGTACTGTGTTGTTTACGTGTAGTGTGTCGGTGTTATGGTGTTCGGTGTTTCGCGTTGTCGGGTTTGTGTGTTGTCGGTTTTCTGGCGTCGGTGATTTCTGTGTCGGGGAATCGTTGGTTCGGTCTTTAGAAGTAGACCCATATATATATATATGTGTGTGTGTGTGTGTGTGTGTGTGTGTGTGTGTGTGTGTGTGTATATATATATATATATATATATATATATATATATATATATGTGTGTGTGTGTGTGTGTGTATATATATATATATATATATATATATTTCTATATATATCTATATATATATATAGGGGGTTGTATGTATATAGACATATGTTTACAATATTACATGTGAACAAAGTGCTAATATCAGCAGTACATGTAGATACTGACATACGTAGGTACACATTTGTATATGTATACCAGTGTTTTCAGGTAAGTACATATAACCACAGGCCTATATGTAACAACATTATCAGGCACTCAACCAAAGCTCAGCACAAGTATACATCAGCAAACTTCTTACTGACTTTCCATTATGGGGAGCAAGTGATAATATTTATTAGTAGATGTGGTTAAGGTACTGTCACTAGCAATGTTCTGATGATGCATAGCTATCCATGCTGACATATATGGTGTAGGCCTCCATGTGGTGCCACAGGGATATAACACATCCATGATCACATGATCACAAGTACATAGCTCATGGAGGACATACAGTTGAGAGGGTATCATGACATAAGACATGCATAATAACTGTCTGAGTGTGTGCACACAGCAGTAAACAAACTTAGCCCTCCCAATATATCCATCTCCATCTCTATGTGTTGAAATGCACAGTAACATATGAGATGGGTAATCAATATGCTGTGACAGTATGCATCTTATAAACAAATGTACCTAAAGTATGGATGCTGAATTCTGACGCATGCTGCTACAGTTTATTGTGCCTATCATCTCCATGATCCATACTATGAATAATGGCAGATAACAGTAATATTACAGCTGAAACAATATAAATACAGTGACATTTTATCAATGTATTTCCATGTTACTGCAAACACATTATTGGAAGCAGTCTGGATAAGACATATATTTCATGGTGTACCCTCTGCATTACCACTCAGATGCATGTACTATGATAATTTGTCAGCCAATATATCACATTATTAAAATGCATTGTATAGACGCTCCAGTGGGGGATAAAGTGCTAACTACAGCTCAGCTGAACCAGATTTGATTAGCAGCTTAGGTGACTGATTGAGTGGCTGGAAAGTAATGGGCATTCCCATCCTGGGAGGGGGAAGTTCCATAGGCATTCCCTGCAGCAATCCTTGCTGGAGGCTGGGGGATGTGGAATTAAAGGAGACATAGCTCAAAGAGATGTAAAGGGTATTGGGCATGGCAGAGCTGCTGCAGAGATGGGATGATACAATGCACTCTCCCATTGCATACCTGCCCTTTGAGAGTCATCATAAAGCCACATGGGGGAATAGCAGTTAGGGTGTAAGGGAAAAAGAGACAGTGGAATGATGATGGCTGAGAACCCCAGGGCACCCTGGAGCTCCATGACCACCCCCAGCTGGAATCAGAGGAAATCCAGGGAAATGAATAGTATATGGTAGACCCTGGATGAATGTGGGGCTTTGGGTGGGAGTGCCATATGATGATGGAGGGACCCCCAAAATGGCATTATATGACTATATACATACATATTCCTCATGCACCTGCATATCACTGTGTACATTCATGTTAATCATGGAATTTACCATGAAAATGCCATTATTACAAACTGCATCAAGCAGGGAAACATATATGTCATCTATCTGCTAATTACACATACCCTTTAAAAAGAATTGTCACTTGTCAAGTAGCATGATCATTTACTACAGAGAATACTAATGCTGTGCAGCTGACAGCTTTTGCTTATACAGTATAGCATGTATGAAAGGACTGGTACTCTCTGAGTGGCTGGGAAGCATGTCAGTGTATGGCCAGCAAATCTACAGAAATGCCGACAGATCAAAGAAATGCTGCCAAAATAACTTTCACTAACAGCAGAGTTTTCTTCTTTTCTCCACTATTGTTTGACCTACCAGGAGGTATATATAAGCTCAGGAGATGTGGGTGTGTGACACCTACATGTTGGAAGTGCAGGGTGGCTTGATCCCTTGCAAAAAATATATATAGTCAATGTTTTCAAAAAGTTGCTTTAGTAATTTTTTTTCAGTTTACTGACATTAAATAGATTTGTTGTCGATGGATCAACATGCTTCTCAGTGGCCTCAAGGCTCAAAGCCTATTGTAATACATTACTCTGTTAAACAGCCTCTATGTACTTAATAGATAGGGTAAAATATAATGTATAGTAAATGGCTGCCAACCTATAATATGCTGCAAAATTCACTATAAATATCCATCTATTTGAGTATAAATCTACATTTTTAAAAACTGATAAGTTAGGTATTACAGGTGGCAAGTATATGCTTCAGAATAATTACGGGTGTTAAGGAATACATACTTTATACATACTGAACTCTTCAGGTGGACTGAGTTGCACTTCAGTCCTCCAACTGCAGATAAAGCCATTGGTGCAGGTCATCATGCTTGAACAGAGGTCCAGTAGATACCCATTCACTTCTGCAATGGTCACCCACCATGTCTGTCATGGGAAATAGTCCTGCCAGGCTTCCAGCATAGATGTGATGCATGAGCAGGCTGTCTCTTCATGTCCAGTCATCTCACAGTAGCCATGGCTTCATTCACAGCAGACCAGTTACCAAAAAAATATATAGGGCAGAATGACCTCAAATGACTACTTTTTGAGTTTCAGATGCTGCTACTGGGACATTATTACAGTGCATGCATAATATGCGCAAATTGCATACCTTCACCCTGCTGCTACTTTTATTAGCTCAACAATACTAACTGACATTTGGCACTGTGCACCCTGCACCTTGCACATTTGTAAGTTAATGGAATTCTGTAGCATTCCATGATAATTAGCCTCATGAACACAAATTGGTGAAGTATATATTTAAACAACTTTTCACTTAGGATATACCTTCTGCAATCTTCACCCAGTATTGTGTGCCTGAAAACTTCACTAAACATTTGGTGAGTATCTCTAGATTTTTACCTTCACTAAAAATTATGCAGCTTGTTTACTGCTATTTTTTCATACAAAATCTCATTGTATTACAGTGTTAATGTGCTTTTTTTCCTGCCTAAAGACATCTGCATAGTCCGTCTGATGAGAATGCTGTCTGCAAACTTATCTTGCACCATTAATGTATAGACTCTGCAGGTACAGTACACAATCATTTACACATCCCTGGTATGAACATATCTGAATATGTTGCTGTCCAAGAACATTCACAGGTGGTTGCTGATTGTAAATACTATGCATTCTACTTTTATTTTATGGTTTTCCAGTTACCGTTCCCAGTAATATCCATATCCTTCCTATAAGCATATGCAGATGATTGGTTGTCCCTGGGCATCAAACAAGTCTGTCTGAAGTAATTGCTGTCCACAGATGTGAGCTTTATGGTTACTTTATAGTTCTCCAGTCAGTGTAACACGTCTGTGTAATGTTAGATCTTTTCTATACCTATATGTGAATGCTTGCCAGTTGCTGGCATTCACAAAGCATGTCTGACATAACTGCTGTCAGCAAATATTTTTACTGCTACTATATAGTTCTGCAATTACAGCTCCCAGAATGTGTGGTTATTTTGTATAACTATATTTGAATGCTTGGCTATCCCTGGGCATCCACAAAATCATTCTCATATGATTGATACTCATAAATGTCTAGTGCTCTGACATTGGATTTCCTAAACACTGCTTACTAATGTTTATGCATCCATTTGCAGTTGGTGTTAGAGATACATGTTTATTACGTTATTGAAATGTGTGTACCTGCTTTTCATTGGGATATGTATGCCATTACATGATGTGCAACATTATACCACATCAGTTACTGCACACCCCACTGATATATTTCCAAGTTATGATCATGTCCCATATGTATACAGTGTAGTGTGACATATCCCTTGATAACACTGTGATGTACAAGTTGTATGATGTGGTGTTAGACATTTCTATCCTCACACAGCATGTACCAACCATTCACACCAGCCCAGGGTCTAACTATTACATGTGTTTATGTGTGGGTGTTTTAGCTGGTACACGATGTACAAGTTATCTGATTAAGTGGTTACTATGACAGTCTGGGTATGCCACTACTTACATATCCTGTCCTTTTATGCTGGTAGCCCTACACATCTGTGGCATATATATCTTTGCACAATATGTTGTATGTATTGGTACTAATCCAACAGCCCTGGAGCCTTTACAAGCCTAGCCCATAGAAGTGCCCTGGCATCATGCCGTCATTAGTTTCCGGTGCCTCTATCAAGTAGAGCCACTGGAGTGATCTGCAGTGTTATTGTCTTTATTTAAAATGATTTTTGTGATCTCATTCAGTAGTATTAGAAACACAAACCAGGTTGCAGCCAGGATAAATGTACTGTTGGCAAAACAAAAAGTCAGTATTTCCACAAACAGCATCCAACAGCACAGCCAACAGTTCAGGAAGATGTAAATCACAGTCCAGTCTATAAAATCACACAAAAAACTTTATTCCAGCAGGTAAGCGCTTTCATGGTGTTGCCACCACTTCTTCAGACCATTATACTACCAACAATCACTTCTTTCCAAATATACTAAAATGTTAAAGTTAACAACCAATCAGAATCACATCATGATTAGAATGAATTCTGTCACACCCATATACCAATTAAGAACTTGCAGTTTCTTGTCCTGAAATAATATACATATTCTCAATGTATAATAAAATATATGCAAATATAAAAAATATGTGCAAGAATAAAAACATATATTTCATTTGAAAAGTTTCCTATTTTTCAACACAGGCTTTAAGGGAATCCTGTCATTTAATCCTCTCCCCCTAGCTAGGAATCTAAATGTATGTGTTTGACAAATGCACTGGCGAAGCATGTGAAACTAAATGGACAAACACATACATTTAGATTTGGGACAATGAGAGAGGGGGTGACCTAAGTAACCAAAAAGAAACATCAGAGACAATATGTATAATCAAATTGAGGGCTGACAGGGGGAGAGGATTAAATGACAGGGTTCCCTTAAAGCCTGTGTTGAAAAATAGGAAACTTTTCAAATGAAATATAATATATGTTTTTATTCTTGCACATATTTGTTTACATTTGCACATTTTCTTTATATTTGCACGTTTTTTTATATTTTCAATATTTGTTTGTGAAAATACTGACTTTTCATTCAGTAGTATGTAGGCTCTAAGTAATTGTTTAATCTCTGGGCTGTTAGGAATAAGATAACCAGTCGTGTTTTTGTAACAGGGAATAGGCAGTTTTCCTTTTCCTTTTAATCTAACTGCTTTTCACATTAAATTGGTCTCCAGTGTTGCTATCCTCACTTAAATTAATTTGTTGAATCTCTTTACTTAAGTTGAATATATGAAAGCTACAGCTGTGTATTATATACCCTGAAATGAACTATTCTCCTTAAAGCTTTGTTGTTCATGTATCGTACAATGACTTGCTGATGTTCCGACATATCTTGTTGCTTAAATAAGAGACTTATTATATTGACTCTGTTTTGGCATACTGCTTGACAAATGCTGTACTGAACATTTTTATTTACATATTACTGTACTGTCCTGCAAGTTGACATGCTGTCTCTTTAAGTCCATTCTCTACTATCCTGTAATCCTCTGATAAATTATCTGACCACTTTCTGTTTTTATATATATATATATATATATATATATATATATATATATATATATATATACTTACTCTGCCACATATGTTGTGCAGAACCAACGTCTTCTCTTAATGCTGGCTTTTGAACCCAACGTCTTCTCTTAATGCTGGCTTTTATAATGTTATATTTCGTTTTTTTTATTTTTAGGGATTTCCACCCATAGCTGAACACAGATACTTCTCCTGCTGATAAACACTGACTAATAGTGTGGGTTACATGTGGTTCATTCTGCCCTTACAAGCTTCCACAAAAAAAAAAAAAAATTACTGGGCAAGCATACTAAAATGAAAAAGTAGGTTTTATTTTTCCTTGCCTCCTGTAAATTACTTAGATCCAGCATCTGGAACCTGGATTCATTCCTGCTAAGACAAATTTTCCAAAGTATAATTAGACTTTAGCCTAACTTAACACTAGTGCACTTAATTAAAATTTTATTAATTCACTCTGTAGAGCCGGTTCCAGGAAAAGCCCACTAACACTGACTCTAGCAATCTTCTTGAACTAGTTAAAAGTGTTTAACACTGTTAGAAGTTTATCTCTTGAGTAATGGACAGATTGTTTTTGTTCTCTCCATCAGGCCCTCAGAATTGGCTAAACCTGCTCCATTCACCTGCACTTCCTGTGGGCTTACTCCACTACCTATCATACCCTTACCCCACCCACCTCACCCTCAACTATTTTTTACCATCCTATCCCCACCTTCTAAACACCACCTGTCATCAGTCCTGTCAAATTAATCAGCTACATTATCTTTCCCTTCCCTCTCTTCTATATTTCAGGCCCCGACACGATTGCCTTATGATTTTCTTCTCTCATACTATAACCTTTCTTTTTTGGAATAACATAACTCCACCCTATCTATTCTCAATTTAGCTATAAAATCTCAACTACCTACCTCCTTATAAAGAAACAGAACTCACTCTTAACAAAATGCTACTTCAAAGCTGTATTATTCCTTCTCCTCCAGCTTTTCTTGCTTGCCTATCTTCCTTCCACTGCCTAAAAGATAAACCCTGTGTCTCATCATCCACAGCCCACTACCACCACATCCATGAAAGTCACTTAGAGTTAAAAATAAATGCTAGCCTCTTTACCATATCTCATATACTCTTCTACAAGTATAAATTGCATTATTTTAGAGCTGGTGCACAACATAATATGTGCTACTCTCAACCTAGAATAAAAATAAGGTGGCTATGTCCACAAAAAATAAATCCAGTAAAACTAACTGTGTCAGTGCATATCCATCCCAGTGCAGGCCCACAGCACAAACCCATTTCCCTTTTAATATCACTTCCCAGCCCTAAACTGTCTAAGGGGCTAATGTCAATCTTAGAATTATTTGCAATATGCTATCAGAAGTGCATGCATGGATCTCACAAAACCAATCAGGCATCATCAAAACATCATCAAAACCACAGAAACTTGTCTAAAACCAGGGAATCATGATGAGGAGATTATCCCACCAGGATATAATATGCTCAGAGTAGAGAGAAAAAAGACAAGAAAGGAGGAGTCCAATGTTATCAAAACAATCGCTTAATTTGTCATTACATCCAACTACCCCCCAATCAATAACACTAAAATACTTGTGTCCACATTAAAAATAAATAAAAACAAAAATTAAACATAATAGGTGTCTGCATTCTCCTAGGCAAGAACAGCACTGTTGATGAACTGGTCTCATGAGTATCTAATAACATCCAGCAGGAAATCCTAGGTGATTTTTAACATAGATTGATTTTACAATAAAAATGCCCCTACTCTAATAGTATCAGCCTCTATGGTTTCACTCAGTTAATAGATATCCCAACTAGATAGAACAAAAACAGCACTGCACAAGCTATCCAACTCCATGATTAAAATAACTTCAAATGGATCACCACAAGATAACTTAAGTAATCACCTTCCTACTTTTTTACTATAGGCAACAAAAATTTTCCCAAAAACAATCACTACTAACTGTCTTGAAGTTTAACCAATTTTGCAGACTCTTATATTGCCACATTAGAAGCAGTCAGCTAGTAAATACTAAAAGCTCCCCAGCTGGATGACACTAAAACATTATTTAATACCATATTCTTTAAATGTGCTCAAAATTCACCCCGGCTAGAAACAAACAAGTAAAAACCAACTCAGCTCCTTGGTTAACTAGCCAAGCATATCAGTTAATGAAAGAAAGAGATCAAGCATGGTTCACATGGAAAAATAACACTATTAATCAATCTAAAATATGATTAAAGCCAAGAAAAGCACTCTTTAATAATCTACAAACTACTAACCAAAACAACCCCAAAATATTCTGGTTATTATTAAAAAGGCTCATCCATCCTGGTCATATAACACAACCCAACCATCTTCCTAAACAGAAAATATCAACTGTATAGCAAACCAATTTAACTCTTTCTTTATCTAAACTGTAACATCACTTCTGTATGACTCACCCATACATAACAGAAGCTGTAACTAAAATAAAATATTGCTCCAACCTAAGTCCAACTTCTTACAACAAAAAACTCACCCCACTCCCCGGAATGCATCAAAATAGCAGTAGAAGCACTAACCTTCCCAATATCCACCTTAACAAACAGGTCCAACAAACAAAGCTATGTTCCAGTTTTATGAAAGAAATCCTATATATTGCTACTCCACAAAGGAGGTAAATCAACCAACTATAACAGCTATTGCCCCATAGCCATTCCCTCCCCTCTATGTAAAATACTTAAAAATGTATTCAACAGAAATGTATTCAACAACAATCTTCTTCCTTCAAACCAACATGGATTCTGTCCACACCATTGTACCACCACAGCCCTCTTTAGTTTCTGTGCTACTATCAACACAAATAGTATTACTGGATATCTTTTCTCTGCAAAAAGACCTTTGATACTGTTTCTCACTAAAACTTCAGGCTCCTGGAGGGTTCTCCAGTTGCCTAGCTAACAGACAAGAAGCCATAAAGTGGGATGATAACTTCTCTACATTCCTTCCTACAGGAGTAGGAGTACCCTAAGGGTCCATCCCAGGCCCACTCCTATTCAACATTTTCATTAATGACTCCCATAAAGCAAGAAAACATGCATACATCACACAATGCATTGATGATTCCACCCTAATGTGTGCAGCCCACCATACCATTCAACTGTCCAGGTTTTCACAGAATGTCCATATTTTTGCCTCATATTTTTCATCTGTTCCTCATTAAACTTGAGGGTTTATAGCAAATCAATGAGGACTGAAGTCACTAAATAATGAAATACATTTGTTTCAGACTTAATATCTTTCAAAAAATGCATGCTAACATAAATCCTGTTATTCTAGTAACTTTCTAAGTTTATAAAAACAATGTTTAAAAGTTGTTCTTATTTTCGGGTCTTTATTCCCCCCTCCATTATTTTAGGCCTTGTCCCAATTTTTTGCTCTAAGAGGTTGAGTGGTATGCAAGTCCACTGTCTAGAAAAACTGCACCAGCAAGTCCAAGAATCTCTACAAGCTACTCTTATTTACACCAAAAACATATAATGAAAAGAAAACACTCTTCACTCTAACTTCCTCTAAGGACACCAAAATCGAATGAGTATTTCACACCAAACTTCTAGTAGTTACAATCCATGGAAATATGAAATTTGATATCCACATAAAAGCAATAGTAAAAAAAAAATTACCAAAAAATTAGCATTTCCACAGAGTTAAGCAATACCTGACTTTGCAAGAATTTGCATTGCTAGTTCATACCTACTCCTAATGCTCTTATATGCATCTCCATACTTACCATCAACCCAACCTCAACTTCTCAAACAATAAAATAGCTAAATATGCAGCTAACCTCCCCCACAGAAGCCATTAGTGTTTAGCCCTAAAGCAATTAAACTGGACAAAACTGGACAGAATTTCCCACAACTTAGTCCAACTCACTGCTGCTCACACTCTCATCCACAGGCCTGAAAAGTGTGCAAGCCTGTTCAGTGTGCCACTTCAGCATATGCCAAACAGAACCCTGTGCTCATGAGACGTACCAAATACAGGTAACTAAATCCAAGAACTCAGTGAGTGACTCCCTTTTCTACAGTCATGTCTCTAAAATGTGGAATAATATGCCTCTCCATTTAAGACTTAACACTAATCTCAGATCATTTCAAAAGCAACTTGACGGATGTTCATGTTCTACCCCAGGATAATCAAAAGTTCATAAATCACCCTTTCCATCCTCTTCTCATATCATCTTCTCTCTCTTCCTCTTGACACAAGTTTCTAGATTCTACCATCTAAACTTTACTAAGTAACCCTATAATATTTTCACTACTTTATTTAAATACCTATTTCACATCTCTATTATTGATGTATAAAACGTTAAAGGTTGTTGTAGCTAAGACTCAAATCTATACACATTATACTTTTCATGCAATTTTTTTTATAACTGTATATATTTGCTTTACTTGAAATATGTGCAGCTTCTCCCGGACCTCTGCTGAATGTGGCTTTGCCCAGATGGATTATCTAGTAAACAAATGCAAAGAAACAAAATAAAATAAAATCAAAGAAAACATTATGCATACACCTGCAGATATATGACCACTTAGTTTTGCCATTCAGGTACGTGCATTGGACAACAGATGTCCATCATAGATGAAAACCAAAGGAAACAGTACTAAACTAGGAAACAACAAAGCGAGCTGACACCACAGGAACAAGAATAAAATGTAATGTTGAGCGCTTTCATCACAAATTACAGTTGACCTCTTCAGAAAAAACAGGGTATCACCCCACAGCTCCTTAAATGCTCATTACAAAGACATCATTAACAGATGTGTGTTGAACACCATTTATATTTAAAGATACAGACTCCCTTTTTCTTACATACAAAACCACAAGTCATGTTGCACTGCTTAAGATATCTAATAATGTTAAAATCTTCAAGCCTAAGATGTTAACATAAGTTATATGAAATAGTAAAATATTCTAATAATAATGTTGTAATAATATAATAATATAAGTTAACAAATTACATAAAAAAAGTTTGCTTTTAGTTTCAGAAAAACTAATCAATGACACCATATCATGGTCTTTGTAATGAGTATTAAGGAGCTGTGGAATGATACTCTGTTTTTTCTGAAGAAATCAACTGAGTGCACATTTAGCATCACTATAGTAAATATATATGCAGTATAAAATGCCATGATAGTGTAAGGTATGTGGTTTTATGTTTCCTGACATCTGCAGCTGCAACATATTTGGAAGGTTCTGAAATGGAATGTATATAAACATATCAGCCACACCAACCAGACATTACTATTTGTAGAGTAATGTAAGCAAAATACCTGACCAATCATTATCAGACGATGTGTGATGAGCCACTTCAGACACTGCATCTGTAATAAGTATAAGATATATCTGTATGTACCATATCTATGTGTCAATGTCTGTATGTTCTCTGGAGGTACTTAAATACTATACCTATCCATCTGGAGACAGGAACCTCAAACTTCTACAGCAGTATGACTGTTACTCAAGTGGTGGTGAAGGGAGGTCAGAACTTCTTTTGACTGTCAGTGGTAGTGGTAGTAATTCATCACTAGTGCCTTCTTGAACTTGATGCAGTTTATTACCACATCATGTAGCACAAGTGATCATGCCCATGCACTGATATCTGCATGCCTTCATAGTCCTATCATGTCCACCTACTGCATTCATTCAGCAAAGTATGTCCTTCCACAGTCAGTATGCCCAATGAACATCAGCACCACCACCTGCAAACAATGCCCAGCCACGTTCACATAGCCCTGAAATGATCCTGTATATGTCAAAGGGAGGACTGCTGCAAACCATAAATACTGTGGCCACTGTTGGGTAGTTTACTGTGAACAACAGTTAAAGAGTAAAAGGAAAAAAAATGGCTAATCAAGGTTACAAGAACATCACTGGTTATGTTATTCCTTAACAACATGAGGACTCATGAATTACATAGACCCTATGTACTACTGAGCAGGGAATAGTATGGCTGAAACAATTAAAGAGGAAATACCTCTTGTAAACTTATTATAGAGCCATATATGTGTGCCTTTATGAGGGCAAATGATTGTATGGCACCAAATATGTGCAATGTATGACACTCAGGAAAGCAGGCATGCTGAGACCATGGCTATCATTTCACAGCTTAGTGACGATATGGCAGCTATTGAATGCTGTCTAAAACAGGTGATATTTGCAGTCAATGAACAAAGCTACAGTATTGTATGTGCCATACATGCCATGACTCAACTTGTATCCATGTCACCTAGAGGAAATGTCCTGCATTGCAGTGAACATGCCAGCCATGACAATTGGTTCTCCCGTAGATTATTTACTGAGTGACACCCATGTAGTGCATGTGTTGGTCATCATGTTCATATACAGGCTGACCACACTTGCTCTCTAACACTGGTCAACAGTGCCATACATACATTGCCATCCGACAGCCTGGTGACCACCACTTACACATAAGGATGAAAATGGATCTTCATATGGGGATACGCCACAGACACAGTGTAGGTCACTGATGCAGGTATCCTTGTCTACATTAGTGCAACCAACACAGAATTCCTTTCAAGTGTGCCTGTTATGTAGCTCTCTATCCTGTGGTAATGATGACTGCTGTGCCAACCAAAATATATTGTAACTATGTATGATAATACCCATGTCTAACACCTAGGCTTTTCACCATATAATGTATATGTTTTGACTGTATGACTTACTTACCATTGTGTTTTTTGTCTGCTCCTCTAATGGGTGTATATACTGCACTGCACACTTGACTCCAGGTTATGCCTCTCAAACACAATGGCATCATGCAATATTTCTGTCATAATGCACAATAGTGACATAGAATACACACTGTACAGTTATACATTATTTTGTTGCATACAAATACTCCCTCAGCTATGCATGTCTGCACACAAATGGCAGTCTTGTGTTATAGAAATGTCTGCTGCCCCATCATAAGCAGTCACACATTATATGACACAGCCATATTTTGCTGTGGATAGCACTTTTATCTGCATATTGCCAGTCAGTACACCTAAGCACTACCTAGCTGACTCACATGCACTCTCACCTTTGTTCTGGACATCCTGCAGTCACATTATTGCATAAGCGCTGACTGGAGTGTACGTATATATCTGCTTTGGCTAACCTGTTAACACACATGGTAACATTCAATGGAGACACATATCAACACATAAACAATGAACTACCACCCTTCTGATGGCCTGCCATATCATGATACTGTGTGGTCCTTCCCTATGTCTGCTGCATGACAAGGGGCTTACCTGTGTACAGAATCATTTGTATCACAACAGCAGCAGGTAACAGTGATCTTATGCATATGCATGCACATAGCACAAACACATGCTTTGCAATGTCAGCAGCACACATTAGTAGCATATCTTACGATACTTATAGTAGACATATTGCTTTTATGTAAACCCTCATATGCTGTCATCATACATCATCCTGTGGTATGTTGTCAACATATACATACTATGTTGTGTTATTCTCTGTGTGTGCACAAAATGCAGCCTTAACAGTTGTCCATTATACCTATGGCTTTTTCTGGGTACCCTGCACATGTGTAATGCATGTGTATCCATATATATGAATGTATGATGGGTCTGGTTTACCGATCACATGTATAAGTAACTGTTACATGTAGTTATATATTACAGACATGTATGCATTGCCCTCACATGCTGCACTATGTAATCATGTACCTGTGACATGTCATGATACAAAGTTCTCAGCCAGATGTTCTTGAGTTGCCTGTATTTGTATATATGGCACAGCCTTCATTGCCCACAGATGGTTGGCACATCACCAGTGTTTTTCTAAACACCCTTACAGTATCACCCACGTGATCATGACCTGCATAATCTCCACCTGCTAGACATTTTCCACAGTATACTACATTGGTCCACAGTGTTGTATGTACTCTGGAAATATTTTGTTTTTTTTTTCTGATTGTGATCTCAGCAAGATATTGCTTTGGTATAATGGCATGTCCCTCCATTTTCTTTCAGCACCCTTTATTGCTGTAGGGTGCAGACATTGTATTTCAGAATAGAGTGTAGAGACACTGATGACACAATTTGAATACACCATTCTGCATTATCATATATGTCCATTGCTTGCTTTTTCCAAATTGCCAATTCAGTTTTCATTTCTATGTCTCTCTCTCTCTTTCTCTCTCTTTCTCTTTCTGGCGATTTACTAAAATCATTGATGATAAATTTTTTAGATCTTGCTGGACATTTAAGCCATTACCCAACTCCCAATTCACTAGAGAGAACAGGGAGTCTGATCTGGTCTAGTGAGTCCTTCTCAAAAAAATGAATAACTCCCGGCCAGTAGTAGACCTAAAATATGTTAATACATTTATAAATATATTCACTTCACAAGACAGATGTTCTAATCAATTATGTCATACACTGGCATAAGAAACTACGTTGCACTCATGGCTTTGATCAATGTTTTCACATATTCACATACCAAAAAGGTCTTTTCATTACTACTTTATTGTGTTCACAGTCCAGGAGGGCATTATTAATAATAGATTCTGCTGTTCAACTTGGAATCAGCTTCCAGGGTAGACACAATCATTGACCTCTGTATCTTTTAGTCTTGTTTATATGCCTGCCCCATTGTTATTCTTAAAAATACAAGATGCTCATAAAAGAGTTATTATGTCCCCTACAGCAACATAAATGAATGTTCAGTGGCTCCAAAAGCAGCCTTCAAACAAAACATTTAAAACTTCAAGGTATGAATATAAATGCTCAGGTGTACAGAGCTTCCTTTGTAATGAGTCAGATGCAGTTGTAAGAGTTTTTGCTGGGAATCTGTTATCAACCTCCCATTGGCTTCCACATGTAAAGCAAACTTAACACATTGGACTCTGGAATAACAGGTTCCATCAAATACATGTCATCAATAATAATCATACCAGTAAAATGAGTCTAGTTTACAAAGCTCTACACTCCCTTCCATTTGCAGATTGATGTGATTAGAACAAAATAATTTAACCAGAAGACCACCACTGGATCACTGACCCTGTTTAGCTCTACAGTGATGCAAATCTGATTGGATGTGGGAGCTGTAGTCAGTCAGTCACTAGATCAGTGTTTACGACTGCAGCTTAAATCATGCTTTACTAGCAACATCAAAGAAATAAGAGTGATTTTCTAGGAATTTGTGCAGTTTCAAAGTAATCTAAAATGGAAATATATCTGTATGCATTCAATGCAATCAGCTAATGTTACAGTTGACATCTGTAATGGTCACAAAGGCGAATATAGAAATGAATTATGTTTCCAGGAGAACATACAGGTCACAAGGTGAGTGAAGAGGAATTTGGTGAATCGCAAACAGTCATTTCATGCTATACCTTGATATGCCAGCTGACAAGATCAGTTACTAGCAAAAATAACCCAAGGAGAGATGTCTCAAAGAGCAGGTCTTCAGTCACAGCCCAGATAGAGATTTGAAAAAGCCCCACTGGTGACAATGAACCCTACATGTACAGTGCTGATAACCTTTTCCAAATCTCATCTGCATACAACTTACCCTTTTTTCTTGTTTCCTCGTGGTCTACAACATGCCAGCAGACCATCCCTAGTCGTAGAAGTTTAGGTAGACCCATTCTAACCAAAAAGGTCCCCTTGCCTTTTGCAGAACAAACTGGGTTCCCTTTCCATTATCCTACCTTCTAAAGAAGGTTTTTGTTGTTTCATATTTAAAATTTTCAGCATCTGATACTGTTCCACTCCATCACATACAAATTATTTTATTTACCATTAATCACCCAGTAGTCAGTAGGCATTAAGAATGAAGTCAGTCTTTGGGGGGAACCCTGGACCTTCACAGGACAGAAGCGCACATGCATACATATGCTCATACACACACACACACACACACACACACACACACACACACACACACACACACACGCACACGCACACGCACACACACACACACACACACACACACACACACACACACACACACACACTTGCCATTCATACAAGGTGGAATTACAAACTACTGTACTACTCCCCCTCCCAAAAAACAGTACTCTTCTTAATTTCCCTTCTGTCAATGTTTGATCACTTTTTTTTTTAGATTTGTGAACTAGTTAAGCACACTAGATATAAATGCAGCTGTTTTTGGTTAACCCAGCAACAGTATCTGTTTAACTGATTTGTTCAAAATCACACAGTTTACAAGTGAAGACAGAGAGACAGAGTCAAAGCCACAACTAGTTTATAAAGCTTATCAGGAATTCCAAACCTTCTGCTAAACTGTAGCAGTCTCATTCACAGTGTTGGAACAGCTTGAGGACAGTAGCAGGTCACCCGGTCCTGGACCTTTAGATTACACCTTCCCATGTTTTGCTCCTTACACTCCTTAGCATCTGTCCACTGAGGTGTTTAAAGAGAATGGACAGGACGGAATACAGGATGCTGAATCCTTTGATTATAACCCACCATATACCTTTTACAATATATTCTTAAATTTGCAACAGCAGCAATTTAATAATGACACAGAGAGCAACATCCAGACAAGAATTAGACAAAAAACAAAGTAAACAAAAAAAACAGACTGCTCTGCTTGTCCTCTGGGCTAGTTTTCACATGTCCTGTTAAGATATTTAAGCCACAAACAAAAGTCAGTCAGCACTCCAGACTTAATGTCTCCATTTTGTAATATTCGAGAAGAATGGGTTGCCAAGATGCAGAGATTAAAAAATAGCATAATCCACGTTTAATATTCTAGCACCCTGAAATGAGCACCTTTGCTGGGCTTTTCAGTGAGACTCTATTATTTTGAGTAGCCCAGTAATTAATGCAGCAGGATTACAATAATACATGAAAGTCAGCTGCACAAATATGCCGGCTAACCACTACAAACAGCTGTAAAGCATATAATTGAGCAAATCCATATTTATATGTAATCTGTATGAAGTAGGTTTATTGTGTGTGCTTACCAAAGCCTCTTAACTGTCTGTAAAGGACATACCAGACATTATGAGATCCGCAGGTTATAAAATAACTCATCACTCCATTCATGTCTCAAATGTATTTATTTCTCTCATTCTTTCTTTCTTTCTTACTTTCTTCCACATGGCTAATCATGCAAGCAAAGTATACCATGACACAGTGGTATCTTATGTAAACATACATATAAATGCATAAAGGTAGCCAACAGATTAAATCACTGACCACATATATTTGTGGGATGTGAGGCTTACAACCTCATAAGTGTATGTTATTATATACAGCTTTATTCTTCTCTCTGTAAACCTTGCAGTTAACTATTCACAAGAGAATCACATCCTTTTGGGGAAAATTCCAGGGTCCTGCCATACCGATCATAAAACATTTCTCTTATTTAAGAGACTACTCATGAAAGAAGAGCATGATCTGTTTTTTTTTTTTTTTTGTCATTACCTAGATGAGCTCCACATGAGCTATAATGACCAAATTTATACCCACTTGAGAAACTGGCATTCACCCTCTGACAGCTTCTGTGCTGCAGATTGCACCAGACGTGTGATCTGCATAGAACACCTCAGCTAAGTACCTCAGTCTTTTTGGATGATATTCCCACCCTCCTCTGTCACTCCTGCAGAAGTTAAGACTATTTCTGTAGCACAAGTAGCTGCCAAGCTCCTCAACGGACTTCTCTCCCAAGTCACAGATATTCGTGTGTCATTGTGTTACACAATGATGGTTCTGAACTCAGTTCAGTGAAGAACACCACAGCTTTCACTGTTTCCAAAGCTCAAACTTTGCCTACCTAGAGCCGAGGATGTGGTGTGTGTAAGCTTCAGCATCATTTTCTCACTCTAGCTAAATCCTATGTCTGCAGCAAAATGCACAAGAAAGATCTAGTAGGTTTTCTTTTTGTCTTCAATATACTTTTGAAACATCAGTGATAAAACTTCTGAAATAATTTAACCAAATACTAATATGGAATAAATGCAACATCTGGCAGGATCTATAGTATATCAGTAAATAAATAGTGTAACTAACGTCACACAAATATTTCCCAAAAGTGTGCATGCACACTTTTATAAGGATACTTTAAAGAATTTTTTTTTTAATCAGAGGTGCCAAGCTCAGACATTCATTCATTTACTGACATTTAAGGTGAATAAAGTCATACTCTAGCGGTACATTTACTATAACATAATAGTAAAAGAAGAGAAGACCCACTTATTAACTATGCCTTAAAAATGGAAATTAAGAATTAAAGCCATGACTACATGCATTGTTGCTTGGAATAAAGTGTTGCATACTAAAGGGCAACTATATTATATATGTTGACGGTCACATTATGCAAACAAGATAAACAACTTATGTTAATCTGTTCAGCAAGCCACACAAACATTTAACATAAGAAATCTGTACAAAGCCTAAAATAATAGGGGACAATGGCCCCAAAATAGGGACAGATTTTAAATATTGCTCTTAGAAACGTAGAAATTACTAAAATAGCAGGATTTGTATTAGCATTCATTTTCTGGAGGATATGAAGACTGAAGCTCAAATGTATGTCATTATTTAGTGATTTAAATCCTCAATGATTTGCCAGAAAACCACAAATATTTTGAAGAACAGACAAAAAATATGAAGCAAAAAGCTAGATATTTTGTGAAAATCCAGACAGTTGTGAGGTCTGACTTATGGTTTAAAATGTCACTAACACTTTGAAATCTCTGTATCAAACATCTGCATTAGCTATTTCAAGATCTGGCATGCAGGAATAAAGTACTGTCCAACTGATATTGAATAGTGTGCTGTACAGATGGGTCTTCAATGCCACTGCTATCACAGTTACAGAACCTACTTCTGTACCACTGGTGCCTGTTATACATGTAAGGAGTGACTAGCCTTAACTGTTTATGGCAAATACTACTGTCTTGGATTACGACTGACAGCTGTCAGAGCCAAATAAGCTTTACACAAGTGGCCACAGAATAACTGGCTCCCCAGATTTTCATCTACCTCCATTTTAGCCCAGTGCCTCCTAGTGCAACCTTAACAATGATAATTGAGACTTAACCAAATGATTCTCTCATATGTGTTCTCACACAGTGTTTTTCAGGAAAGACTATTGATACTCCTCCGGTGATAAAACCCTTTCCTGCAGTACATGCTGCCACCAATCAGATTAATCTAATACAAAGATTTCAATTTCTGATCAGTCTACTGAGGCAGTCATCAGTAAATTATCATAGCTGTTTGAACCAGTAGTTTATCTTCAAAAAGTGCAGATAATTGGACCAATGCTGTGATGATACTACTCTTTAACAAAATATGACATCTGCTACAAGCTTTTAAAAATAGGCAAATGCAAACTCTTTTCTTTTAAAAAAGATTTGATTATGTATGCAAGATAGAATTGTATTTGCACAGGGAAAATAAAATAAAATGCTGAGTATGGATAGACTGATGACAGAAAAAAATCCTAATTGCATCAGTTGCTATTTCCAGTTACGTATGATGAAAGACTGAATCCTCAGGATGGAAATAAAGACCAACAAGTCTGTGATCTAGCAATCCTTGGTTTAACTTTCTCCACAAGTTAGAATTTCCCCAAATCCAATCTGGTTCAGTATACTCAAGGGAGGGTAGAGAGGATTCCCAAGATCAAACAGTCTAAGACAAAAAGTAAAAAAGAAAGGACAGTAGCAGCAGCTCTAGTTCAGTACACTCCATGCAGCTTACATTGATTACTTAATTCCAAATAATAGTCTCAGACAAAAAGTAAGAAAAGGACAGCAACAGTTCTGGCTCACTCCACTCCACAGATGTTAGACAGATTTCCAACACAAGTAGAATATATCTGTTATTGTAAAAATATTCCATTCCATCGTGAGGTAATACAGCCTGTGAAGGAAACAGTGAGCATGACAACATTAAGCACTGCCACATTACAAAAATAAAACATTTTTACATTCTTCACATCTAATGAAATACCCAATTACTTACATACTTAAGTGCAAGAAAACATGTCATTTGTCAAGCTATATAAAAAAAAATGTGAAATCAGAACTCTATTTCCCAATCTCACCACTGTCTCTTACTAATTATCTTAGCTTGCTTATGTGTTTGTTTGTTTGTTTATTTGCTTGCTTCCTTGCTTGTTTGTTGGTTTGTTTTTCATCATTTTTTTTCTTTGGCTGATTGAAGCTGTGCAGTAAGGCTTCTCTTGAAAGGAACTAGTAACTGATATCCATGGCTACTTACTTAATTCCCAGATTCAAAAGCAAACATCTAACAGATCAAAACCAGAGTCAACATGTACATATACAGACATATCGATTAATTTTGGAGAACTGAACACAAAGCTAGTGTAACTGAAGCAAAATAGTTTATACCATGGTGAAAATGAACATCTTCTACCACCATTACATTTTCTAAATGTATTTCCCTGTCCTAAGTTTCACATCTCCTTCCATGAAACTAACATCTAGTAGGAGGGAAATGGTTAGAAGGGTTCAGGGTGATTATCTCTCCACATCATGATATTCTCTGAAAGTATTTGCTGTGTCCATACTGTACAGTGTCTTTAAGGGGTTTGGAGAGCATCACAGAAGATGGCTTCTAGCATTCTGGAGAAAATATGGCATTGTCACCAGTTTTGCAAAATAAACTGAGAAGTAAGGGGAGCTTTATAGAGTTCTACAAGTATTACACCACTGGAATCATTACCAAGCCAGATAAGTCATGAATTTCAAACACAGAAGTAATGTGGTATGTCTTGACAGTATTTTAACATTAGCTTATAGAAAAATATCACTAGTATTGTAATGTTAACCAGACTGTTTAGCTGCTGGTAATTTATATTACTTACTCTTTTCAAAACATTTCAAGCATTGTGGAGCTGCAGTCTGTGATGTCTCCTGCATGATTACACAGCTCCTGAATCCTCAGCTCATTATATGTGCTGAGTAAAGCATTATGTAAGTGTATAGTTGTGTAACTGTCCTTACAAACTGTAACTGGCTCATATTTGCAATGATACTTATATAGTGTAACTAGTATATCTGTACATGTGTATTTAAATAACACAAATGATATACATGTGTAAGCTTACTTACACAGTGTAAATGGTACATATGTGCAAGGATATTTATACAGTACAGCTGTAATATCTGTGTAACTGTACTCACCCAATGCAACTGGTGTATCCAAAAGCCTCTGCTAAGCATGACAATAATTACATTTTTCCATTCATATTTTGACATTGTAAACTACTTCTTGAACTAAATGTTGTGGCATATTTTTGCATCTGTAAATATATATATATATATATATATATATATATATACATATATATATGCTCTTCCACAACTTTGTACCCTTAAATATGTTTTGTTCATTTCTTATGTGATCCTATTCACCCAAGGTGTGTCTGCAAATGGTCTATTGAGATCAGTGCACTACCCCGGCAACAAATGAATAAACAAAAGTGTACTTACTCACATAGTATGACTAGTAACCTATGTAAGTACATTTTCTTGCACAGAATAATTGGTGAATCCTTGTATGTGTAATTACAAAGTGTAAATTGTATATCTGTTTGTATAATTATATAGAATATTTAGCTATATCTGCTTCATTTTATTTACACAGTCAATCTGATATATTGGTGTAACTGAGCTTACACAGTATTACTGGTACTGGTACATGTGTGCAACTGTTCTTACATAGTGTAACCTTTACATCTGCTTAAGTATACTTACACAGTGCAACTGGCATATGTACATGACTGCTATATCTGCAAGTATATTTACATAACATAACTGGTATATCAATGCAAGTTTATTTACACAATATAACTTGTATATCTGCGTAAGTGTACTTACTGTACACAGTATAACTTGCATATCTGCATATAAAATTTGTAATTTATTACCTTCCTACTTTATTAATTTATTTTGTTTTCCTACTTTATTACTTGATTTTGTTTTTGCTGCTTATTCTTAACAATGTTCAATTGCATTTATTCTGCTGCATTTATTACTGCTTGTTAGTGGCCTGATTATACTGTAATTTTTATTCTAAGCCTCTTAGTTTTGGTTTAAGGGCTTGGGCTCCAGACCAGTTATTTTACATTAGAAAAGTTTGTGGTCTACACTCTTATGGGAAGATATAATAGCCAGCCCTTCTAAGCTGGCAACAGCTAGTTGAAGGCTCATTGTGTCTGTTATTCTGAAAGTGTCTTAGTTCTGCTTTAAGGACTTGGACTACAAACCCAAACTTAGTGTGACTGTTGTTCTAAGTGGCTTTGTTCTAGGTACTTGTGTTCCAAACCAGTTATTTTACACTAGGAAGTTTTGTGGTCTAGCCTCTTGTGGCAGGAGAGGATAGCCAACACACGTCTTAGCTGGGAATTGCTGGTTGAAGGCTCATTGCGTCTGTTATTCTGAAAGTGTCTTAGTTCTGGTTTAAGCACTTGGGTCCAAAACTAGTTGTCTTACATTAGGAGGGTCTGTGGTCTAGACTCTTGTGGCAGGAGAGTGTGGCCTACAGCCTCCTAAACTGGGAACCGCTGGTGAATTGCTGGTTTATTTAAACTTTTATTTGTTGTTGTGACTGTGATTTTATGCACATTGAATTTCTAGTACTTCAGCATTTTACAGCATAGGCCAGATTCACACTTGCTGTATCTAGACTGTTTAGTATCACTTGAGCATTAAAACCAGCTCTTTGCTGAGATACCAAAAGATCTGAGGCATCCGTTGCTTCCAACTAACTATAAGTACCTGTTTTTGCTTTTGTATTGCACTTTTAATTTGTATTTCATTCTACTGTCTGTTTGAATTGTCTGAACTGTTTTTGCCACATTTTACTGTATACTGTACTAGTTCAGCTGTTGTATATCCCAGTTCCAGTTTGCTGTTTGCTGTTTCTGGGTCTGTTTTGTAAATTCTGGGCATCAAATTCAAGCCACTCTTGTAGGTGAAGGCCCTTCTGCACTCTTGTGGGAGGTGAGTGCTGTCTGGGTTCCATCTAATTGGGGGTGATTGAACTAAATCTCAGATTGAGCATC
Source organism: Protopterus annectens (assembly GCF_019279795.1). Classification (NCBI taxonomy): domain Eukaryota; kingdom Metazoa; phylum Chordata; order Ceratodontiformes; family Protopteridae; genus Protopterus; species Protopterus annectens. Next base: position 607,392,250 of record NC_056725.1, on the reverse strand, counting down.
CATATTGACTAATCTGAATTAAAATGGTTATTTCTTGTTTTATTTAAGCCCTGCATTTGCACTTGTTTGCATGTAGCATGCCATTGTGCACCGCTGCATAGCAGTGGTTATAGACACAAACATTTTGCTTGTTAAAGTTTCCCTTAGCACTCTTATTGTAGTCCTTCAGAGGTTTTTGTGGCCCTGCTCTACTGTCAGGTGAAACACTAAACCTAGCCTCAGAGGTACCAACACACCTCTCACCCACTAGCCATTCCTATGTGATCTCTTTTCCTGACCATATAAATTTACCTAACACTATGGACGGGCAATTTCTCACAGTTTCTCCAGCCAGCTTGGTTGATATGGGCATCCTGAGGCAGTGCAGCAACAGCCTCATGTTCATCAACAACCCTCTACTCCTAGTCCACACAAACTCAACATGTGATAGATGCAACTATATTAAGAACTTTGAATCGATGCTCTCTCACACACTGCTCAATACATATGACAATGAGCAGGTTGTCAGCATGCACACCTCATGTCCTACTCCAACCAAACACATATCACATATACCTACATATGCAGAGGTTCTCACCAGAAACATACCTAAACACCAGAGACCTCACAAACACAAACACAAGGACACTACACATAATACTTCCTCTACAGAGCACAATCACATAATAGCTCATGCACCAGTGTCTCACCTGTCAAGCCCTTAAGGCAAAACACAGAAGCAAACATATTAGCCATAGGTAACTCCATTGTGAAACACACAGATGTCCATCTCACCAGACTGGATAAGGAAAAGGTCATGGTCAGCTGTCTGTCAGGTGCTAGGATCTGCCATTTCACACATGCACTCAAGTCTCTCAACAACAAGTACTGTTATGACTCCATCATAGTCCATGTTGGTGTGAACGACTTGAGATGTACCTCTCTGGACTATATGAAGAGAGATATGACTGAGCTCTAGGATTCTGTGTCTCAGGCAGGTATGTCCTTAGTCTTAAGAAGCATTTTACCTTCACCTAGAATTATGCCTCACTACAAACAGAAAATGATTGACTTGAATAATTGGCTTAGTTTCTGGTGTCATTCTAAGTGGATCTGGTATCTGACAGCCTGGGATGACATGATAGACATAACTCAATGCTTTGCCTGAGATGGTCTTCATCTGTCACCCCTGGGATTTCAGCTACTGGCTAAGGCTCTTGCCACCCCCATAGTGCCTTTTTAGGCAGTGTCTCAAGGACAAAATTCCCGACATAAAAACTCCATCTAAAAACAATGTCAAGGTTACGCTGTTAAATCCTAGGAGTCTTAATGTGAAACTGCACTCACTGGTATCAAAGATCTTGGCCAGATCGAGGTAGGCTGTATGAACTGCCTTGCCTCATCCACAGCTCTGGTGACTGACTCAAAGAAGTCAACCAGGTTGAGCAGGCATGATCGACCTTTCACAAAACCAAATTGCATGGGATCTAGAGATTGGAGATTCCCTGTATAGTTGTTAATTAAGTCCACGATGATGCACTCCATAGCCTTACATATCAGACTCATCAGGCTAATGGGGAGATAATTCCCAGGGTCTGTAGTTGCTCCCCCTTTATGGAGAGGGATGACTGGAGCTATGCACCATTCGATATAAGCCTGAGGTGAGGCTGTGATTGAACAGGGCACACAGATGTGGTGCCATTTCACTTTGTAGTTCATGTAAACACACCCAGGAATATTGTCGGGTCCCATGGAAGCTGTATTCTTGGCCTTGGACAATGCAGCTTTAACCTGTGCTGGGTGCCTGGCATTCATCCAATATTGTGATTGGTCTTTTGTGGGGGGGTAAAGTTGGAACTGAATCTGTCGGCTAGTATATTGGCAATATCTGTTGGCTCAGTATAGTGGTACCACTGTGCAGTAACTCAGAGCAAACCTGGGTATTGCCATGGAGATTCTTGATATATACCTATAGAAGGCTTTGTGGTTGTTTTTAGTGCCTGCTGCAATTCTGCCTTCATAGCTGGCTTTAGAGGTTTTTATGAGGGATCTCAACTTTTTGTTGAGGTTAATAAGGGAGTTTTTCCAGTCTTGGGACTTCACCTTTTTCTGCAACAGTTTCTTCCTTCTGTTGTAGAGTTTATTAATGGCAGGGGACCACCAGATTGGCTTCCTTTTTTTGGAGGAGAGTGCTTTGGTTCTGTTGGGTATGGCTAGTTGCATGCATTTTTGTATGTGTTCGTACAATGCATTGGTGTATGATTTGGCAGTAATGCATCTGTTTTGCATTGACATGGGTGCTGTGAAGTTATCCACCTCTGTTTTAGGAGCCCAAAGTCAGCTTTGGAGAAGTGTTTCATGGTGGTTACCTTTGCAGGGGGTGTGGGTGAGATGTGGATTTCCATGGTGATTAGTTTGTGGTCAGATCTAACCAGGGAGGAGTTGACTACTGGTGTAGAGCAACAGTTGCCCTTGTTAGTAATGACCAAGTGAAGGATGTTGCTTCCTCTAGTGGGGGTAAGAATGAGCTGGTCCAAGGCATTGGAATTGATGAATTCCAGGAAGCGTTGGGCCAGTGTATTGGTGCATGAGTAGTTTTCCCAGTTGATGGAGGGGTAGTTGAAGTCACCTAGTATGAGAGTGTTGGGTTGTACCCTAATAGTTTCCAGGGTGAACTGAAGAATATTAAGTGGGTTTGGATCAATTAAAAAAAAAAAACAAGAATTTTAGGACATTTATGTGCTGCTTTTACCCTGAATGTGAAACTTGCACCGAGACTGGTGTAAGTCCTGTGGGGTTTCAAAAAATATTAAACCAAAGACGGGACATACTGACAAAATTGCTATATATGCAAGTAGATTTTGTCAGATATGGAGAAGAAATACTTACAGGCTGAAGAGGAAACAATGACAATTGTGTGGGCTTGTGAACACTTTGCCATATGTTAGTATAGAAAGGTTCTCATACTAATAACAAATCTTAAACCACCTGGCACCATGTTTAATAACCAAAAAACAAAACCACCAGTAATAATAGAAAGGTGGGTACTAAGGTTATTAAGTTCACAAGTTCATTTAAAAAAATAATGGAGAATATGATGTACCAAACTTTGTGATAAGATATTTATAACAAAACAAATAGGGGAAAGACAAAAGTAGCAAATGACTACAGTGACATGACAACTAAATATGCAGTTCCAAAAACATTATGGTTAGTGGAACTTGAATGCTATACAGAGGGGGAGCCACTTTTACACAACGTTAACAATTTTATTTGATGTACAGATGTACAGATGCATCGATGGCATAAATAAAAGACATAGATGACACAGCCTGGAAATCATAAAGAAATATGAACATTTAGGGGCATTGTTATAGTGCAGGGTAAAGTAACTTTTGAAAGGCTGTGTAACAGTCACTGCAGAGAATTTACAAAGAAGGCTCAGAAATATCATTTATGACTTATTTATCATTTGGAAACTGTAAAAACAAACACATTAACAAAAGAAAAATATACGGGGGAGAATACATAAAGTATGCAAATCCCACCACTAGTACATAGTCAAAGGGCCATAAGAGTGTTTTCCATTTCACAAATGATCATGAATGCTATCTGAACATATACATCATGCAGTACCACACCATATATGCACATACATGTCATGTGATATGTAATAAGAACTCAGTGGCTATGAAAAAGATAGCATTTGCTATGCTCATATAAATGTGCATGAACCTGTGATGGACAGCACTCCAGTAGTTATTGTTAATGTACTAGTCGGCAAAGCCCAGGCAGTGCCAATGCAACAGTTAGGTGCATGTGTGAAAGAATTTGGGAGCATGAGCTTTGCACAGCACCCTAACCAGACAGGAGCAGCAGGAATAGCTCCAGTGCATAGTCATACCCTTCACCACCTATGTGATCAGTGTGAAGGACTAAAAAATAGGGTACCAGAGCACAGTCTATTTCCCTGCAAGCAACAGTAATCATGACTGTTAACATCCAACCCACTGGCACTTTTCAGAGGTTTGTGGAAATTTGGCCAGGGTATCACAGGCTTCAGCAAACCATATTCTCCACCACCAGTTTATTCAGTGCCTAATGTCCTCTGCAGGAGCATAGATCCCAAATAATGATGTTGTGGATAGCAACGGTTTATCACCCTCATGCAAAAACTCTGAACACTATCTGAGGAGGTAAGTGATATTCAGTTCTACAAACCAGGTATGACATGTTGAACTGTGAAGTACCTGTACAATGTAATACTAAGTAGTTTTAGAAAAACACCTGCAGTCCTACCAGTGCAACAACCTGATAACCTAGATAAGTATAAGTTCGGGTCCACTACACGTGTTTGCATGCTGGTAGCTCACGGCACACCTACTCACTGAAAAAGCAAGTGTCCAATTTCCCACTAGCCTGATCTCCAGCTTCCACATAGCCCTCCACATGTCTGACCTGTACAACTGCATGGCCGTACCAAAACCTAAACTCTGACTCCAAAACTCCCAACCAGTTTCTAACCTGAGTCCTTTCTCCCTTACACAAAGTCTGCACTTCCCCACCCCTAATCCTAAAGTCTCTACACACTCTCCAAACTTAAAACTTCAACCCTGTCTCCCTAACTCTAAATTCTCCTGATCACTCCTTAACCCTAAAATTCCCACCCCACTTCCTAAACCTAAACCCACCTCCAGCTCCCTCAATCTAAAATTCTCCTCCTACTTCCTCCCCACAGCTGCTTGCCTGAACTCATATTTGAGTTTAAGTAAAAGCCTAGCCCAGTTACAAGACAATTAAGTCCCTGGCTTTCAGACAGTGGTTTTCTAGTGTTTGGGACTCTATTGCCTGTGGTGTTCCCATGAGTTTGACATGTCAACTCCCAAGCAGCCAATATAGCAACCAAGGCAAAGAAGAATTCAGTAGAAGAGGATCATGGTCATTTAGTGGTCCTTGGACAATACAAGTTCTGTAAAAAGAAAAGCTGACATAATTTTAAATATGCAAAATAGAACATGGTAAGGCACAGCTGAACTTCATCTACAAAGGCTCATATTAGGCATACAGTTATCAAGTTCTGAGCAAATAAGCAGCTACCCAGTACAGAAAAAAAAAACAGCATAGCAAATATACAGGAGGTCAAGTATAAAACCACATTTAGTCCTTCACATGATATGTGTAAGTACTTTGTATGACACATACATGTGCTGATTACTGCCCTGTCAAAACACCACAACCATGTCTGCATTCTTCTTTTTCAGTATTTTAGCACCTCATAGCTGACCATTAACTACTTCCAGGGGCCTCTCCTTGTTCACTAGGGCTACTGAGCTTGACAAATCTCCCCCTACACTATCTGTGACCCAAGCCTGAGGCTGCTGAGGAGATTCAGGCACCCTGGAAGAGCATCACACAGTTGCCAAGAAGGGTTTTTGCTCCTAAATTCCCATCCTACTGTGCACATTTGTCATGTTCTAGAAAGGGCATTCAGTGGACTTGCTGGCACATCAATCCACCACCTCAATGACTCAACCACAGCCTTAACCCCGTCTAAAGACAACACCACACAATGGGTCCCCAGCCCCCACTAGGGATCAACTGCAAGGTATTCCCAGTGGGCAGTCTGTCCTCCCTGCTTGTTCCATCAAACACCTGAACAACTATTCACTCACCTAGCCTGTTCAGACACACCAGCTGCTACTGATGGGGAGCATGTAACTATGGGATGCTTGTTTTTTTTTTTTGGTCCCATTAAAGAGATGGTGAATGTAGGCCAGCATTCATGTAAGTAGCAACCTGTGTCTGCTGTGACACATTACTATGTTCAATGTTATACCTCCTGAAAGAGCAAAAATTGTCAGGCAAAGGTAGCATCTCCCTCTACCCAAAACAAAAGTTAAAATGGCTCCAACAATAACCAAATTAGCTTGAACCAAAGGCTCCTCATTCCCATCAAAAGGTGCCTGGACATAATGCCTTACAGAAAGTAGTAAAGTCAGAGCAAATGCTATCCACCCATGAATGAGACAGAAAACTGTAAGTGTTTTACATTGCACGTGCTCAATAAAAACAAACACGTCACACAAACCAACCTACTTTGTGAAGTATCCCCAGACCTGTGCCCCAGAAACATCGAGTTGATCACTTCAAGGACAAGGCAGACAAGCAGCAACCTATCAGATGTTACAACCCCACCCCCACCAGATTCCAGCTTGTCGACTCTATGTTTGGAGACTTATGACCCAAGCTTTTGTCTTTCCCTGCCTTTATTGCAAATAACCCTGTGCCTAATTTTAGAGATCAGCTGCCCACAGTCACAAACTGTGCTGGTAACAATGACTCCTTCCACTCAGCTACTGTCATATAATTCCTTATTTCCAATATAGTCAGTTAGTAGGGAACTATCCCTATGGAGAGCATTTAGCATTACCTCATTCTCCTCTAAAATGAAGGTAACCCTCTTTTCTTCCCATCATTTCTATTTACAAAACATTTGAAATATAAAAAAAGCAACCTACCTCAGTAAGCAGTAATGTGAATCCACTGTACTATACATACTGATAATTTTGACAAACTCAATATGAATGTCTCATCAAATAAACTTCAACTGACCACATCATCAAACAAACTCTAAATGAAATGTTTTGTAAAACGATTGTGTTCAAACACAGACTATGGTACTACAACACAGCACCGATACTATAGTAATATTTAAATACATTTCATTGTGCTTGTATAAATAATGAGGATGAAGTTTCTTTCAGTTTCAGGAAAAATACTCTTCTAAGCTATCTGCATTAACATAACCAATGCATTGTGGGAGCATGGTTATTTTTGCAGTGTACAATGGAATGCACATGTGCAGATGTACAGCAAACAGACTGTAACTATCTCTAGTGTGAACGTCACCTCTATATATGGTAGCATTTTCCTGGGACAATAAAATACTACAGCACTTCAAATGAGTCTGTATAAACAAGACATTATGGGAACAGATGTAAAGAGATACAATTACACAATGTAAGTACACCACAATGATGTGACACCATAAAATGATATATAGAACTGCAATTAGATGTCATTATTGTCCTACATCCATATTGTTAGCATATGTCTTTCCAGCATGTGTCATATTACATTTTTGCTTTTGAAAAAAATGACCAACCAAAGCAGACAGGCAATTATGTGCCCCTCCATGGGGCAAATAAGAGAGACAAGCATATTTGGAGGGCCATTGTAGACATATGGCCCATGCTAGAACAGCATCCAGGAACAGGAAGTTATCAGTAGAAAATATCTGACCTTTCCTAGTAACAACATGAGCATTGGAATGCCTGAGAATGGCCAAGGGCAAAATTAACCCCCTGTGATCGCTGAGCATGGCTACACACAGCTATGTTATGCCACTGTAAATACTACATGATTATATAAAGCTGTGTTATATATGTTGTTACTGGTATTCATCTCTGGCATGTGTACTCCAGAACTGTTTGATTAGGTTATTTTTAGTTAATGTATTTACACTACCTACATTTCAACATTTTGATACAATATTTCACTGAACATTTTTAGGCAATTTTAAAATGGTCTAACAAACATCTAAAAGTTTTAAACTATTTAAGAAAACCTGTTGTGATGTCTTTAATTCAGAATTTTTTTATTATTGAATACATTTATTTGATTGGTTGACATGCTGTATTTAAATCCTATTACTTTGGCAGTTATTTACTCTGATGAAGCCTGATTTACTGTCATTAAGATGAAAGTGGTCAGTCATTATTTTATGTATATTTTACTGTTTTTCAACCTGTTATCATTAAACGTGTGGTTAAGTCGTTAAGTCTGCTGGTCTGTTTTTTTTTTTTTTTTTTGGTTTAACGCTATACATGTGTAAGTGCTTCATGACTAGATGTAGCTGCAATGTAAGTGTCAATACTACCTGACAATATACAGCTATATTATACATGTGTGAGTACTGCACAACTATATACAGCTATGTTATACATGTGTGAGTACTGCACAACTATATACAGCTATGTTATACATGTGTGAGTACTGTACAAATATATACAGCTATGTTATACATGTGTGAGTACTGTACAAATATATACAGCTAAGTTATACATGTCTGAGTGCTGCACAACTATATGCAGCTATGTTATTATACATGTCTGAGTACTGCACAACTACATTCAGCTATGTTATACATGTCTGAGCACTGGACAACTATATACAGCTATGTTATAGATGTCTGAGTACTGCACAACTATATACAGCTATGTTATACATGTGTGAGTACTGCACAACTATATAAAGCTATGTTGTACATGTGTGAGTACTGCACAACTATATATAGCTATGTTATACTTGTGTGAGTACTGCACAACTATATAAAGCTATGTTATACATGTATGAGTACTGCACAACGATATACAGCTATGTTATACTTGTGTGAGTACTGCACAACTATATACAGCTATGTTATATATGTCTGAGCACTGCACAACTATATACAGCTATGTTATACATGTGTGAGTACTACACAACTATATACAGCTATGTTATATATGTGTGAGTACTGCAAAACTATATACAGCTATGTCATACTTGTGTGAGTAGCACACAATTATATACAGCTGTTATACATGTGTGAACACTACACAACTACATACATCTATATTATACATGTGAGATTACTGCATAACTACATATAGCTATGTTATAAATGTGTGAGTGCTGTATGACTATATTCAGTTATGTTATATGTGAATACTAAGCAACTATATACAGCTATGTTATACATGTGAGTACTAAATGACTATATACAGCTAAAAGATACATGTGTGAGTACTTGTGAGTACTACATAACTATATACAGCTATGTTTTTTATGGTCCCCTCAGACCTCATGTTTACCAGTCTGGTCCACAGTACCTAATGTCAACACCATGTCTACCAGCTACAATCCAACCCCCCTCCCCCAGACTAACTCTGTTTTTTACTGGCACTGGTCATGGATCTTGAGGGTATCCTGGGACATGGCTTGTCTGTGCTTCCAACAAGGGTAATTTTCATATGACCCACCCACTCCCTCTCCCCCCATGCTCAATTATGCCTGAGGGCAATTCCCTTATTTAGACCACTCTTCATCTTAGGGAGCATATCAACAAGTGCCCTGGCACATTGGATGTGTATGCCCATCCTTTCTCTGCTGCTCCATCAGTTGCTCAAGCTGCTAATCGATCCTGAGTTGGCTGGGCTATAGTGAGGTCTTTATCTCTCTAGGGTCCCTATTAGAACGATGAAAGTTAAAAAAAATAGAATGGCTAAAAAGCCGAATATTCAGCCACTCAAGATCAGTTTTCTGAGATTGCAGTACAGTGAAGATCAGAAAATTTGCCCTTTACTTACTGTATTGTGATCTTGGAGTTGGTATATATAATTAGCGGGAGGTGTAGGGGGCACAGCCCCCCACAAAACTGATTTTGAGTAACTGTACATTCGGCTATTTAGCCGTTTGATTTTTCAAACTTTCGTCGTTGTATTAGGGACCCTCTCTCTAAGCCTCTAGAGCGGTTTATATGCAGCTATGTTATACATGTATGAGTACTGCACAACTATATATATCAATGATATATGTGTGAATACTACACAAAACTATATATAGATATCTTATACCTTTGTGAGTACTGCATAACTATAAATAACTATGGAATGCATGTTTATGTATTGCATGACTGTATACAACTATGTTATACATGCCTGTATACTGCACTAGTATACACGAATGTGTTAAACATGTGTGAACACTGCACAACTATATACAGCTTTGTTATATAATTGTGTGAGTACTGCACAATTATATATAGTTTTGTTATACATGTGTATCCTACACAACTATAGATAGCTATGTTACACATATGTGAGCACTGCATGAATATTTATAGCTGTGTTATAAATGTGTGAGTACTGCACAACTATATGCATCTGTGTTATACTTGTGTGAGTACTATACAACTATATACAGTTATGCTATTGTTATACATGCATGAGTACTGAATTAATACATACAGCTATCTTATACATCTGTGAGAGTATTTCACAGCTATAGTTGGCTACGTTATATATGTGTGAGTACTACATGAGTATAGATAAATATAATATACATGTTTGTGAACTACATGACTATATACAGCTGTACAGAGGATTGCCAGCAGATAGATAGGATCCAGTAAATAATTTTATTACAATAAAAATAACATCATGTCATCATGTCAGACCGGTTTCGGCTGGCAAAAAATAGCACAACCTTTTTCAGTGATAAAGAAACAATGAAAAAATGATGCTTTTTATAGTAGCTAGTCTACTTCCTATTGGTGCAATTATAATTGCTCATTAAGCCCAGGTGTAAATAGCGCTCCCAAAATAGTTATCCATTTCTTTTCTTTTGTATCAAGCAGAGAGTGCCATCCTGACTTATTGAATCTATTGTCCCTAATAATATCAATTACTGTAAAAGAAAATTTGGCATTGGAATGTTTCAAACAATGTTTAAACAAAGCATTATTGGGTTTTTTAGTTCTAATATTGCTCATATGTTCTGAAATATGAAATCTTAAAGGCCTAAAAGTCTGGCCCACATAAAAGGTGCCACAACTACATGTTGCAAGATAAACAAGCCACTCACTACTGCAATTTGCAAAAAATGATATTTCATAAACCCTAGGACAATTTCTACTAGTGAACTCTTTAGTCTTTATTATCCTGTCACAGTTACTGCAATGTCCACAGGGGAAACATCCTACCACTCGTTCCCCGGTTAGTGTAGTTTGAACATAAGATTTGTTATCAGTTTGATGTGTATGTTTATAGTGATTGAAATGGGAAGCAAGGTTTCTCCCTTTTCGAAATGAAAACAAACAATAGTCAGATAATACACCCGATAACTCTGGAATGTTAGACAAAATATTCCAATTGGTATTTATACTATGCATTAAAACACTGGTATTCCTGGCATAGGTAGTCACAAACCTGATTGGCTGTGTGACACTGTTATCCTTATTTTTGTATTTCAAAAACTCTTCCCTGGGGCGTGTATTGACCCAATTGCTTGCTTTGATGACATGTCCCATAGGATAACCTCTATCATGGAACCTATTGATGAGATCAAGTCTATCTTTTTCAAAATCCTCTGGCTGAGAACAAATTCTTCTAGAACGAATAAATTGTGATTTGGGTATATTTTTGGCAACATGCGGAGGATGAAAGCTGAAGGCGTGAAGGACAGTATTATATTTCGGATATTTCCTGAATACTTGAGTAGCCAAAGTACCATCTTCCTGTCTAGTTATTAATACATCAAGAAAGGTAATTGTTTCAACATGATAATTGATAGTAAAAATATATACAGCTATGTTATACATATGCAAATACAACAACACTAAGTACAGCTATCTTATGCATGTATGAATATTGCACAACTATATACAAATATGCTTTACATACGTGTGCACTGCATGAATATATGCAAGAATGATTTACATGCGTGACTGCTGCATAATGCTGCATAACTACTATGTTATACTTATGTGAGTACTGCATGGTTATATACAGCAGTGTTATACATGAATGAGTATTGCAAGACTATATACAGCTATGTTATACATAGGTAAGTCCTGAACATCTAGTATGTTATGCATATGCAAGCACTACTTGAACTATATACAGCTATGGCATATGTTAGAATTCTACACAAAACTATATGCAGCTGTCTTATACATGTGTGGGTATTGCACAACTATATGTATAACTATGGTATATATCTGTCCTGTATGAATGTATACAATTACGTTATAGATGCTTGAGTACAGAACAACTACATATAGCTATATTGTACACGTATGAATACTCCACAACTATATACAGCTATGTTATATGTGTGTATACTGCACAACTATACACAGAAATATTTTACATATGTGAGTACTGCATGAATATATACAGCTATGTTATACATGTATGGGTACTGCAAAACTATATAAAGCTATGTTATACGTGTGAATACTGAGCAACTACTATGTTATACATATGCAAGTACTATTTGAACATATGGTTATGTTTATATTTATGCAACATTTATATATGTATAGTTATGTTACACATGTTAGTACTACACAGCTATATGCAGCTATGTTATACATGTGTGAGTACTCCATAGCTATATGATGCAGCTATCTTATACATGGGTGAATGCTGCACAACTATATACAGCTGCATTAAACGTGTGTAACACACAGCTATATACAGCTATTCTATACATATGTGAGTACTACACAGCTATAAACAGCTATCTTATACATGTATGAATGCTACATGACTATATACAGCTGTGTTATACATGCATGAGTATTGCATGGCTACATATGTGAGTACTGTTATACCTACATAATTTAAAACTTCTTTGCTCAAGACTCAGGAACAAAGCTAAGAATAATATGGTATAAAGCCCTAAACTTGAATTCACTTAAAAAGTTAATATAACAAGTTTTGTATCAACATGCATTTTCTGTAAGTTAACTATGTAACTTACTGTCTGACATTATTGACTGACTGTAATGCTCATTGATTTATCAGAAAATCAAGACCTTAGCTGAGGTGGCAGCAAAGACCTGTGTTAAATGCCTATTTATCAGTAAGTGCCTAATGCCTGTATTGTCTGCTTTATTTGTTTACCTTACTGTGGCACATATTTTCTATTACTTCCACTATGACTCATGGAGTTCCAACTTTATGATGACCCAACCAACTATATATAACCTGTTGTAAACTTAACCCAAATTAAAATAACAATAATTGTTTCACAAGCTCCATGCATCCCAAATGTGAGGAACAAAGCCCCCCATGCACTGAAATTATCTCCATGTTCTTGCAAACATGAGTAAAAGTGAAACACCCTAAAATAAGGGAATTACTGCTATTTCAGACTTAGAAACCACACCTGTAATGATTGCCATTGGGAAACGGTGACTGCTGAGCTCAGCAGTGGAGGGTCAAACTTCACGGGCAGAGCCCTCAGCCAGAAAACTCTCAATTTAGTGCAGAGAAACCCCTTTGAGATTATTAATGATGTGTAGCTGTGATTGTTATTTAATAGAGCTGTTGTGCCATGATATCCATCCACTAGTGTTGGTACAGCGGTCTAATACTAAGAGCTACTAGCAAATTCCTTTTTCCATTTCAGGATTTGATTCCAAGGCCTCTAGTTGTATTATTGTGCACCTGACAACTTGCTCTGTATATTTGTATTATCACACATTTTCGGCAGAGATACGTGGAAGTCTCTGGTTATTAGTATTTGTTGCTGTGCTTTCCGTTTTGCCTTTTTCGGGTTCTACTTAGTAAGGGGCACTGTTATTCTCCACCAGTATTACATGATGTGGCTGGGCTACTTGATGGTCTCCTCTAACTGTAAGTTTAGTAAGAACCTATGAACCTATGAAAAGCTACAGTAGCACTGTGACAGAGTGCAATGTCACCAGTCTTGGTTCAAATAGCAAGCACACAAGTTAAGGGATGCATCAGGAGATGGAACAGAACAGCCAGCAGCCAACATTCTCACGAGGGTGTTTGGGGTATTTGATCCTTTGGCAAATCAGCATCCTCTGTGAGTCAGCAGAGGCAAGACCTAGGTGAACAAAAGAACATATGGGCAGGCATGCAGTTAGCATGTGCCAGGCAGATTTGGCATGTGTAGAGGCAAGGAATGCTGGGATTTTATGGATCAAACACTTGTATACATTCCAGTTTTTTGGATGCAGGCAAATATAAAAAAATAGCTCATGCATAGACTCACACACACACGCACACACACACACACACACACACACACACACACACACACACACACACACACAAACACACACACACACACACACCTTGATGACCACTGAATTACCAGTTATTAACCCTACCACAAAAAAACAGTTAAGATTGGGTAACAAACACATTGATAAATAACTAGAGATATTAGACAGCCACTGAGAAATGGGACCAAAAAGAGATATACAAAAACAATGGAGGTGCAGTCTGTTGCCTCTTTATTTTGGTGAACCTTGAGTGCTGTAATTTGTTTATAAAATGCCCAGCTTCAGATGACATTTTTTAATGCTATTTTAACTAAGTTTGGATACAGGCTGGAATTTGAAGGCACTAAATAAAGACATTGATCTTTAGTAACTGGACTAAGAATTAATGTAGTGGTATCTGATGCCAGACGTGGCATTTTGTGGGTCCCTTATCTCCCCTTCAGCTCAGTGTATGTTTATATGCTTGATCTAGTATGTACAGAAGAACTGCAGTCTTTTGCACCTCTTTTTACAATACTAGGCATCTAGTTGTTTTACCCCAGCCATTAAAGTGAGCCAGATGCCATTTCTTTTGCAGATTTTGCAAAAAAAAAAATCTGATAAGCTAGTTAGTGCATTCAAGTTAAACTCATAACCATGTTAAACCCCAAAGATATGCATTCCAATGTTACACTGCAGGGTAGCAACAATATTTACAAAAATATCAACACATATATTCTGGCTGGGATTCACAGACAAGAGCTTTGAGCCTGCACAGCACTTAATAGCAAGGAGTAGTAGTTATTCAGATATGCTCTAAAACTCACACAGCACCAGTACTCTGAGAAAAGGTCTCTGTATTAAAATAGTGCAGTCATGTTGTGGGAAAAGTTACATTAGGTAGGCTCAGTGGAGGAGGCACACAAGCAATGTACTCATGACTGGATTATCCAATATCACAAGAAATACATGCACCCAAACATGCCCAAAATTATATGAACTCCTGGGCACATTAAAGCACCATATCACTGCCACATGCATGCTGACAGACAACTCAAAGAAGGCCTGGACAGCAAAGTGCCCTCTGGTTCATCACATAAAAGGGGAGGAAAGTGGGACCTAGGAAATTAGAAAAGGTGGATTAGCAAACAATGGAAAGCTTAGAAGGGTAACCATAAAGAGTTAAAGGTTGTAGGAAGAAGGGCATGTTTGTTGTAAGACCAACACCAATTTGTAATGTAAGATGAAAGGTATGTGAGAAGTAAGAAATTAGTGGTGCTATTGGCACAAAAAGTGGGGGCAACAGTAGATGGACACAGACAGATTGTAAACATCTTGTGATGGGGAGGGTTGTAAAACAAACAAGGTATGAGGAATAATGCATAAAACAGAGAAACATCTGGATGTAATGAAACAGACAGACAAGGCTTCAGTTCAATGCACTGAAACAATGGAAATAAAATTCATGTAATAAACAAGTACATCTAGCATTGTTTGAACTCATAAAAAATGTCAGAACTGTAACTAATTCTGCTAAAGCAATTTATGTAAGAAAAAGACGAGGTCCTCTCCTCCTCTCCTAAATACTTCTGGAAAACCATAAAACAGCTAGATGGGCAGATCACAGACACAAAGCACCCATCCCTTAACTCAACATATGTAGACAAAAAAGCAATATAGGTTCACAGTTTTTCATATTTTAATACTAAGCTGTTGATCCCACATTGAATTTACCAAGACATGAATTAATACCAGACCCCCAACCCCAATAGGATGAATTACTTTGGACCTAGTTATGTCCCCTTTCTATAAGGGCTTGAGGAGCTAGACCGGGGTTGTACCTATAATTGCCCATCCAGTCATTCAATAAAAAAAAAAGGTCAGGTAATTACTATGCTTTACATCCAGGTGGAGTCTGATCCATAAAATAAGTATTCTCTGTGGTAGATATCTATCCCATCAGCAGGTCCTGTTTGTATTATGGTAGAAGTTAAGATTTCTTGAGTTGGGATTTAGGGTGTTATTGGTTTTGTGCGTGGGAAGGAAGTTGCATAGAGCAGGATTCTTTGAGGCTCTGTAAGCTAGGCAGGGGTTCCTTCTCAAAAGTCAATAAGCCATTGAAAAGAGTGAGAATGCTTTAAGGAAATTGGGGTAGCTCAAGGTGGATATAATCCTGATTGTCACAGTAAAGAAATGCTGTGATCTCTTGAGATGGTAGTGTGCTAAGATAAGTGCATTCCAAAGGAGGCAGTATACTCTATAACTAGCCTGATAAGGGAGGAGTAGAAGGGGATGATGACTTCCTTGGATCTAGAAGACACAGTCCTTGTGATTAGTATGACTATATAAAAGGACTTCATAACAAACGTGGTAACATAGTGTGAAAGGATAGTTCATTATTAATGAAGATGCCTATGTCTCTAATGACCAAGTCCATTTTAGGAGGTTTTACTGATGTAATATGATTATAGGTGCTCGAGTTTACCATAAGACACAGTGCTGCATTTTTGGCATTTCGTTTGAGGTTGTGATCTAAGCACCACTTGTTAGCACATATTAGACCCTCCTGGAGATTATGGTAGTCAGTTGGAGTGGTTAGGACAGCTCACAGTTTGCAATTATCAGCAAACTTCATCAGCCATAGGACTATGTTGTCAGCCTTAATGGCAGAGAGAAGTAGATGCTAAAGAGGAGTGGTTCCAGTACAGATCCCTGGTGTACGCTACTGGTATCAACTCTTTTGTTTTAGAGTGTGTCTCTAACACTAATAGACTAGGTTCTGTTGGTAAGCTAGGTTTCTTTCCAGCAGATAACATAGTTATTTACATTTAGATAGATTAGCTTATCAATACTGCCATAATGTGGAATGTTATCAAATTCTTTGGCTAAGTCCAGGTGAACAGTGTGAGCCAATCTGACTGAGTGCAATGCCTCGGTGACTTGTTTAAAAAAGTTTAGCCGGTTTAGGTAGCAGGATTTAACTTTAACCTGCTGGGGTTGGGGTTTGGCATAATGGTTAAGCTAGTTACTTCATATGTAAGAGTTACAGGGTTTGGTTTTCCAAAACAGCTGCACACTGATTAACAGCTTAATTTCAGCTCTACCAGTGTGAAAAAAGAAACTGATAGATAAGGGCTAATAATTCTGTCAGTTTTAGTAAATCCAGTTACTGGCTAGTAAGTACACTGCCTGGATGCCAGCAAAGAAAAAACTTAGAATCTCTGAAAAAAATCAACTAGAAAAGTTGAAGTGAAAACACTGATTGGGAAGAATCCTGTAACTGTTTTACAAAGAAAAAAAAAGCAGTTCAAGCTCCAGCTTTGGTAAAAGAGATGGCGTCCAGTAACTCAGAGGAAAAATTAATAATCACAAATAAGTAACTGGACTAGTATTCCACAGCAGGATTTGGTAATTGAAAGGGTATATTATGTGTATGCTCCAAACCTGACTGTATGAAAGCCACCAATACCTGTTTTAGTAAAGGTGCAATCATACCAGCAGAAAGAGATGATTCTGATACAATATGGCAGAAGGATAAAGTATTAAACATTGAGGACAGTAGAGTGCTTGCGAAAAAATGATTATTCACTGTACACCAGGCAGAACAGTAGAAAATGTATCCCGCCAATCAGGGAGTGCTAAGAGACAGGAGTGAAATTCAAGCTGGTGTATCCAGCTGTTTTTAGAAATTTTTTTCCTTGGAGGATCGAAGATTTTTTTCTTTTGACAGGCAAAACAGGAAATACAAACGTTTTTCCAACAAAACCCATCAAAACAGAATGGGAGTCTGCTTCTCATTCTTCTAATAATAAAGGTCATAGAGAGACTTTGCCAGTGAAATCTTTTCTAAAGTACTAAAGCAAAATACTTGATAGACAGAAAAAAGCACAGGAGTTAACTAGAAGAATCATGAGTACCTTGGAGTTGAACCAGACTCTGGTGTTGGAAGATGGAGATGAACAGGAAGAACAGCAGCACTGAAATTAATGAATAATGTGAGACTATAAAACATCAATCACACCTGTGAAATATAGCTTTACAAGAAAAAGTGTCTGAGAAAGACTAGATTTTTGTTGATTTTGTTAAACATGTGGGGGGACTGAAAGGACTATACCTCATTTCATGTCATCAATGTTTGGAAGGACATTAATAGGGAAAAAAACGAAAAAGTAAGTGTAACTAAAACTAATTTTATTCTTACCAGTATTTGTATAAAACATTTCATGATATAAATTGCATGCTATATAGTAAAGCATTTTCAGTGATTGCAGTGTGTAATAAAGATACTAAAGGAACAAAGTACTTATTTTGTTTTTTAGTTTTAAGAAATGTAGGCACTGCAATGTAAAAAGAGAACTAAGACTAGGCTAAAACATGTTTAAATTAATAGGCTGCAATCTTGGGCTGTTGGGGTGGGAGATGGAGTGCAAAAGTGCACCGATTATAATATATGTAGACTTGAGATGTTTTCTTTTAGTTTTGCATAGATGAATGTCTAGATTAATGCCCTTGTTGTAAGCTGATAAGTTTTTTTGTGTAAGCAAGAGGGCTTTAAAATAAGAGACAACAATGCAATGAATAGTTTTCCTTTAGCAAATAAATGTTCAGAGTGAGATGAGAAGTCTGTAGCTGAGGGCAGCTATAGATTCTGTCTTTATGTTTCCATGGAAACAGGCTGACTACAGGTAAAGGCAATAAATCTCAAGAGGTCTAGACATTGTTTACTGAGAGAAACGTAAAATTAAAAGGTACAAGGGCAGGCAGCTTAGTAAAAAATAAATTTGAAATTATTGGAAGTGAATAAGAGATAGCAGCTTTTTGGTGCCTAAATACGTCAGTGAATTTACTAGAATAATATATAATTTACTTTTATTTAAAGAAAACCAGTGCACCTTTTCTTAATGCTAAAAGTTAATGTTTTCTGAAAATATACAAGCTGTTTGTCACATCTGGGAGGGGAATAAAGATAAGACAAGAAAATACAGCATTAGTGCCAAGTAGGAGCATAGGCTGCAGAATGCACCTTAGCAGTTAGATTTGACCAGCAATTTAGTAACTATTGGTTGTAACCATAGGAAGTTATGTTGGTGAGAACCAGGTCAAATCCTTGTACATATTTGTGGTAGTATAGGTTCCCCATTTAATGGAATGTAGCTGAAGTCACCCAGGATGATTTTATCTGGATGTATACTGAGGGATAACAATTTGTTTATATATGCCTTATGCTTCACCAGGGTCATGAAGGGTGGTATGGTAGCTGACAATGATGTAGTACTAGGTTTTATTTATTGTGAGAAGGATATGGAAGAGTTTAACATTAAAGTCCTGTATTATGGTTCTGGAGAGGAGGTGAAATGGTTTCTTAAGAACTCAGATACATCCCTTCCAAGTACATCTTCCAATTCAGTGTTAGGTCTGAAGGAGTGGTAGATATTAAATCCTTGCACTGTGGGCTTTTTTCTGTTCTAAAACCATATTTCAGTAAATACACAAGTATCTATATTTTCAAGTGTTAAGAATGCATGTAAGAAGTATAACTTTTTATTAAGGATTGTAACACTGAGCAGTGCCACCTGATTTTGATTGGCTATGTAAGTAATTTGAGTAGACCAACATTGCCTAAAAAAAGCTGTCAGAAATGAGACGCAGGTCATCCCTAGCAAAGCAGCCAGAGTTGTTAATTATCTCCTTCCAGGCTAATAAATATAGGATCCCCTTAGAATGACACCAGTAGCTAAACCAAGAATTAAACTCAATTATTTTATGCTTGTGTTGAAGCATCTTTCTTGGCTCTGATAGGATACTGCTGGATACTGGCTTCACTTCTATTTCAGATACATATTCTGATAGCCCCATCATGTCCCTCTTCACATGATGCAGGGAGATGCATCAATCACTCCCAAATGCACAATGATCTGATGATGTGTGTACCTGCAGTGAAGGGTCTTGGCGGCCCTAGTGACACTACAAATCCTGGTGCCTAAGTGGCAGCCAACCATCACTCTGTCTTTGCTCAGCCTGGTGAATGAAGTATTTGTGTGTTTAACTATGGAGTCACCTATGCCCTAAGGGCTTCTGCATGTTGGGTTGTATGATCCCATTTTTGGCTGTGTTTACTGTAGTGTCAGTATGTGTTGTACGTTGGTTTAGACCTGTAAATGCTGGTTAGCAAGTAGGAGGTTTTTTGAGGGTTTAAGTTGATACCTAGGTTTATGAGTTCAAGAAGGCTTGGGCAGATATTTTGTGATAGCATCAGCACATGACCCATTTATGTTTACAGTATCTGGATTTTATATAGGTGTGGATGAGGACAGGACAGTGGAAGTTTACAGTATGTGGGTGTTATATAGGTGTGGATGGGGATAGGACAGTGCTAAGTTTACAGTATGTGGATGTTATATAGGTGTGGATGGGGATAGGACAGTGCCAAATTTACAGAATGTGGATGTTATGTAGGTGTGGATGGCGAGAGGACAGTGCTAAGTTTACAGTATGGGATGTTATGTAGGTGTGGATGGGGACAGGGCAGTGCTAAGTTTACAGTATGTGGATGTTATATAGGTGTGGATGGGGAGAGAACAGTGCTAAAATCATGGCCCCAGTTTTCATTAAATATTTACACATCTCATAGGGAGAGTACATTGGGTTAAGTAGGAGTTTGTTTTCAATGAACACGAGGCAGTTCTTACACTGCCTTATGCTACCATTTGCTATAAGGCTGGCAATACAATGAGGATCAATCATTTGTCTCTACATGATGATCGGTGCTGCTACTGTGGGATGAAGGTTAATGAGGAACTAAAGGAGAGCGGGGGTGGGGGGTAATTCAGGGGAAAAGTTTGCTGAACTGGACAAAATGCAGGACCACATAGCTAAGAGTGGGATTCTGGAAACCCAGTCATCAGCACACCTCCATACAGCTCAGTACAGCCCAGCAAAAGATGTTTAGAAAGAGCAAAAATGCATAACTCAATCACTGCATAGTGCAGCTCTATGCAGTAAGTATTTATTATTTATGTTTTATTTTATTGATATCTGTTTATTAGGAAAGTCTGACTGGGCCTAAAGAACCCATTTTTAGTGGACGCCCAGGGAGAAAAGTTTCTAATATATCAACATACAGCATATTTAAAAGTCAGTAACAACACTTAAAAGTCAAAACTAACAAATAAAAAAATTAAAAAATTGATAAAATACACACAGTATGAAAGTACAGTACATTTAAAAGTCAGTAGCAGCATTTGGGGGTTAGAAGCAGCAAATACTTATAAAAAAATATGCAAGCACATTTTGTCATTCTAATTAACACAGGGTAGAAATGCAAGTAAAATGGAGATGATAACTGAAGGTGTTAGAAAAATACGGAGTAGAGGGTGATTAGTCAGATATGGTAGGTAAGAGTTTAGCCAGGAGATGAGCCATAATATAGACAAGTCTTGGTTAAGGATTCTTTTAAAGTGAGTTTGAAGATTTGAAGGTTTGGATTAGACCTGATGGGTAGCAAGATGGAAATCCAGTTTTCTAGCTACAATGTAGGGGTAGAGGCTGAGACTAGGAGATTATTGGGGGTTTATATAGATAGAGATGAATTGTTTGTCATCTGAGTGGAGAGGTTTATTTGGGTGGTAGCAGCTAAAGAGAATTTATTTATTTATTTTACAACTGTTTACTAGGGAAGTCTGACTGGGCCAGAAGCCGAATTTCAGTGGAGGCCCGGGGAGAAATGTCCCACTATAAAATTTAACAGTTAGAGTAATAGTTGCAATGCAAAATAAAGTAAAAGATAAAATTACCAGAATGTTGTTAAGGGCAGGCCAAACAGAAGGTTTATGTATTATGTTATGTGCAGTAATTAGGGGAAGTTCAAGCCACTGCAATATTTGTAGTGTAGTGTAGTGCAGTGGTGTGTGTGTGTGTGTGTGTGTGTGTGTGTGTGTGTGTGTGTGTGTGTGTGTGTGTGTGTGGTGTTGTGGTAGTTGCAAATTTTGCAATCTTACTGTAACATGCTTCTTTTTTTTGTTCTTAGTGTTGTTTGTAGGTTTGTAAGTATCAGAGCTCCATATATAGAAATAATGGAAGTAGGTGTGCAGTAACAAGGGTGGTTTTGGTGGATGTATTTAGGAAGTGTTTGTGTCAATATTCCAAATTTTTGCTGACTTTTTTATATTATTTTGAAAGTGAAGATTGAATTTGAGATCGCTGCTGATGATTATTCCCAACAATTTTGTGTGGAAGAGTACATCTATTTCTGTGTTGTTTAGTGATGAGAGGTTAAAGTTCTGTTTGCTATGACAGTATGTTTTCAGCGAGAAGAGGAGCAGCTTTGTTTCTTTGGGCACTGAGTTGAAGTGCAGCATTGCAAAGTCAAGTCTAAATGGAGTTCAAAGGTTGTGTTACTTGTTGGACATGCATCAGATTATTAGAAGAGCAGATAAGTGAGTAGTCATCCATAAACTGGATAAAAGAGAATTGTCAGGAGGTAGGTGGAGTTTATTGATCAAGATATTAAAAAGGAGGAGTCCAAGGATGGAGCCTTGTGGGATTCCATTGTTGTTGGGCAACTAAGAAGAAAGACAGCCTTGTCATTTTACTGACTGCTGTCTATTAGATAAGTAGTTGTGGAACCATTTGAGTGTAGGGGGTGACGGACCAATGACAGACTGTTGTTGAAGGAATTTAGGATGAGATGGTATCAAAAGCTTTAGGCAAGATGAGGAATATTGATGAAACAAATTTACAGGAGTCTCTTGCTATATTTACGTTGTTTGTTAAGGACAGCAAAGTGGAGGTTGTGTTATGTGTAGGCCTAAAACCATGCTGAGTAGAGGTTAAAAGATGATTATGTTGGATGTATTGCAGACATTGTTTGTACATGCATTTCTCTAATAGCTTAAAGAGAGGAGACACTATTGCTATGGGTTGAAAGTTAGCTACTTCAGCTGAGTTTTCACCTCTGTGGAGAGGAATGATATAGGCCTTTTTCGATGTGGAGTGGACATAGGATTCAAATATAGATCTGTTGAGTGATATACTAACCAGGCAGGCTATGGCCTTAGCAGCAACTTTAAGGTATTCTGGCGGGAGGTTGTCAGTTATAGGGAACATGGTTTAATTAGTATTTTTTTTTTGTTTTTTGTGAAGTGGGGACTAGTTTTGGGATAAAGGAGGGGCATGGGAGTAATGTCATGGTCAGAGGTTTGAAGAGAGTTGTTAGGAATATGGTTTGGAGGTTATAGGAGAGATGGTGTATGGAGAGTTAGAAGATGTTTGAGAGGAGGGTCAGGATGAAGGTGATGAATTTTTAGTTAAGTAGGAGATGCTATCAATAGAGTAATTACTGAAAAGATTGCAGTTTGTAAGAGCATCCAGAATATCAGAATACAATATATTAGAGTACAACTTGATTAGATATCTGCATAAAAAGGTTTAGAGTTAGGAACGGTTGGTTATGGATACATTGGTTTGGTTTCGTTGGATACTAAGTAGTAGTTTAGAATTAAGAAAACATGATGTGGCTGTATAATTTGTCATGTGGTACAGTAGGTGGAGTTAAGCAAAAGGCAAGTTTAGATGCAGTAGTGGTGGGTTTGAATAGTGGGCAGGCTAGGGAAACTGAGTGAGCCTGAGCATAGCGAGTCAGAGCGGAGCAGGATCCAGCTAGTTAGAATGTCATAGGACAAAAATCAGTCAGTGAAATTGCCTTGTAAGAGGTCAGAATATGAGTATAAGTTATTGCTAAAATTTAGAAGATTATGGTTAAGGCAGAAATGGGGAATTACTATAAAAGCTTTCTAAAGTGATAACTTTGAAGATGGTAAAAATACGCTTTTAAAAGAAAAGAAAGAGAAAGTAACTGTATTAATGAGATGGTAGGCTATGATTTAAAGTATGATAAGAGAAGTTTGACTATTCTACAGTAGTGTGGGAGACTTCAGGAAAAAAAACTTTGTTTCTGAGATAGTTAAATGGGGATGGGTCAGTTCATTATTCTATCTTAGTATGGGAGAGTTGTAAAATAAATTGCTGCCTATGAGATTATGCTACTTATCGGGTTATTTCAGGTTATATTACAACATAGGAAGTTAAGAGCTAGTGACTATGTTCCTTTCTAGTGTGTACACCTTTAACAACAGTACAACAATAAATAGGACTCCTCTTAGTGAAAGACATTCGTTTGTATATCTTATCAGACATCTCTTTAAGGAATTTAACATCCACAGCAGAATAGTAAAAGGCTGTCTTTGTTTTTCTTTTTTTATTCAACCTCCCCTGTGGTCCTGTTGATTGCTATTGCAGTCAGCATAAACGGCTAGTTGGCAAGCACAATTGGAAGGGTGACCTAGGCTGGCTGGAGGTTAAGGGCATGCAGTGATCAGAGTTCTTATTATCTCTTTAACACCTAACTGGTGTGAAATGTCACACCTGTACTGGGTCTATATTATAACATCAAAGTCTAAAAACATCGAATGTTATAATATCGAACCCATTCAATCAAAACACCAGAAAACCGAACAGTCAGAATAGCGAATTTTTTCCCAGGGAAAAAATTTCCTGTTCCGACAAACATACACACAACTCAAGCACACCAAAATAAATAATCCACACACATACACTTCACAAAACCCTACACTAAGCCAGACATACACCACTAGCTATCCACTTACCTTAACCCAACCCTAACCCTAAGGTCCCTAACTATCGCACACTCACCTACCCTACCCTAATCCTCAAGTCCACACAATCACACATTTACCTGACCCGCGCCCTAACCCTAACTCACCTAACCTATGCCCAATCGCACACTCACCTCCATTCGCACACTTACCTTAATCCGGTCCGTAACCTTCGCTCCACAGTTGAGGAAATAGCGAAGCTGCAGAAGCGGCCCACTGAATACTTTCCTTAGAAAAGTATTCAGTGTTCTGCAGCTTCACTATTTCAAGCATTCACTCTACTGGGTTCGATATTATAACATTCAAAGTCTTTAGACTTTGATGTTATAATATAGACCCCCCCCCCGTATCAACCTACACATCTTGCATTCTAGAGCATTTTCTGAAAAGTAAACTTTAAAAAGGATAAGATCAACAAAAGTAAATATTTTGTTAACAATAACAGCTATTAAAACTGTACTAATTAGAATGTTATTAGTAGGCAGTATTCTTTGCAGTGATAATAGTATATTTATAGTCTATACATAAATGCTATAATATATTATCAAACACACAAACCCTAAATTATATTTTTTTGCTAAACTTTCACAGTTTGGCATATCTTGGAAACTATATAATCTAGACATATATTGTTAGGACATTTTTGTTAATCAATCAGACATTTTCATATGACAAGAAATTCCTCTATGACTGCATGTTTACTGAGATATTTCAGAAATATGAAAACATATGCTTAATTGTATAATTAGCAGTATAAATAACATTGAATATTTCTCAAGATTTGCAACTATGTGCAAATATGAAATAATTTTCTCTTCAAAAACATCCAAGGTTTCACCTTACACCATGCAACAGTTTATAAGTCACTTTTTTAAGTATTAAAACATATGGAAATATTGTTTATTTTCATAACCACTAACACACAACTAGCAATATGTCAGGTATAGTGTAATATAAATGGACTTTGACAATCACTTTTCCTGTCTCCCACCATGGCATATGACAGCATACCCCTCAATAACATATAGGACTCTCAATTACAAAAATATGTACATAAATATAAAAATATGAATAATAAGTGATGAGCAGTGATTAATTTCCCTACTGTGGTACATCCTAGTTTAACGGTTTTGGTGGTATCATTTTAATGCCCTGCCCTTTCTAATACTGCCTATTATTAGCTGGTAAGTCACATGGTAAATGAAGCCATACCCAAAAAAGCTCTGGATACGAAAAGGACCTTTGGGTGTGAACTGGAAATATACAGAAAAGGCACTACAGGATTGAATGGGGTAACGTTATTTTCTATTTCTATGCCTCCTGTCTCACTCCTTATAATACCACTCATATTTTATATTTTTCTCTTTCTTGAACAATCAGTCAATCATATCAGCAACAGTTTGGCATTTCACTGTTAAGTCCTTCGTACCTCCATACCATCATGCACCAACTTCAAAACTTTACTAAAAGCGCACCTAAAAACATGCTGGTTATGCCCTTGCAACTCCCACTCTAATATCACCCACCCCATCCAAACATTACTTTTCTTTCCACTCTACTAACTACCTTGATTATAGCAAGCTCAAATGCTCATAAGCCTAGTACTTATTATACAGCAGGAACTTCTTATTGTAACATTTGTTAATGTCTGTTATGTACTTCATAGATAAAGATTCTAGTAGTCTACTGATTTACTATGTTCTTCATCTGTAAATATGTTTGTAATTAATTGCTATGTTAAATTGTTAATCACTATGTAATCCAATGTAACTACTGTCTGTTTATTTTAACTGTGGAGCTTTTCTCCCCGGGGCTCTGCTGAAAATGGACCTACATCCAGTCGGACACTCCCGGTCAACAAATGTAAATAAATAAATAAATAAATAAAAGTCATTGCCCGAATTTATACTTCTGTCCACAGTTTTGCAGGGGTGCAGAATTGTATTCTGCAAACTCTTCCAAACCCAGACTTAAGTGCTACATTTCACAGGTGCTAATCTTTAAGTCTATCAGGTGTTGTCTGACAACAGTTCATGACAGCTGGCTCCTTGATACATACAGTATAATTTTAATGCCTTCCTCTGGTATTTACACTGGTTGTATTTTCTGCTGTCCCATTAGCAGATTCAGAATACAATCTGAAGTATGATTTTTTGGGACGAACTTCTCTACCACTTAAACAAGAAAACAAAATAACTAAAGAAAACAAGTGAACTCTGAATACCCAGTGCACCATGCTACACAAGACCTGCAGCAAATGGTCTAATTCTGACTTAAATCAATCACCACTTAATCCAAGAAGGCCTCCACACAAGGCCAAGCAGATTTACTCAAAGCAGAAAAAAATCCAAAAACAGTGTTAGGCAATGCACAAAAACAAAAAAAAAACAACCCTAAATGGCTAGAACAGTTAGGAAGACTAAGTGTAGACACAAACAAGTGCTTTCCTGTATTTTTGCCTAAATTTAAAATCCAGCAGTTAGTCAAAACAGTGAGTGGCCTTGGTGCAGGCCTCTGCAGTGCTATCAGAAAGACAAGGCTGAGCACTCTACACAGTTAGTATTAAACAAGAAAACAAACCAGCAGAAATAACTCAGCACCCCAGTGGACTTGTTAACAGAAAAGGAAAAAAATAATGCTTATAGCAAAACCCTATATGTCTGTTTGTCTGTCTGTCTCTGTCTCTATCTCTCTAACCTCTGTTTCCCCTCTCTTAGTGCCAGTTAGGGTGACACCACTACAGATCACTGTAATGATGCCTGCTCTGCTCATCAGAATGGGTGAAGCCAGTGGCATTACTCACTGCCCTGGCAGTTTCATGTTACATATCCGCCTTGTACAATGAGACACCATAATGGCCAACAGATGCTCTTCAGTGTACCCAAGGAGGAAGAACAATACAGCCATGTTCTCCATCACACATCTGGCAGGAGCCCTGATGTTCTCAGCCCCTAAGGAAGCCATATCCTCTCACAGAGGTTCATTTGAGGTACAAAATGGAGGCCCTGTGTGCATGGATGTATGTACATTGTACATAGCACAGCAATGGGACACTGCCAAAAGCCTCCATAGCATAGAGCCATGGCACTATGAGGATCACTGGCTCCATGCAAGAGTACAATGTGAATGTGTCCTTAGTCCCAGGACAAACATTGTAGCTGGTCAGAGCAGATAGCACATGCATTATGGCAGTGGTTCAGAGATAGCTGTATTAAATTTCTTCATTAGCATAACTGTCATACTAAGAGGCCCTTACTAGCTCTATATGAAACCTTTTCACCAGTTTGCATGAAAACACTTTAAGCAAGCACCTATGGCATTTGGTGTTTACAGAATAAAAATTAGAACTTTGAGATAGGTATGCTAAAGGAAAGCAAGACACCTGGCAATGTACTCCTGCACTGTACTAGATACCCATGGTGAAGGGCTGCAACAAGGACATAGAAGAAGTGGTTCATGTGGGTGATATAGCACTGTTATGTCTAGTTGTGTGTGGGTGGCATACCGTGTGCTATGTGCACATAGAGAAAGGCATGCTACACAGGACACTATGGCCACTTTACATAGGGTGAGGCATTGAAAGACATTTTAAGGGGGGGAACAGGATTTGCAGAGCACTATGGGCTCAATACATTGATGGACAAAGGGATGTTATGATTATATGCCCTTTGTCACAGTTTGCAAAGGAAAGGTATGGGATGGCCATAACAATACAGGGGGCAGCTAAGTGGCCACCAAGTAGGGAAAAGGGTAGCAGGTATACATATAAGACATACACAAAAAGCCATGCACACATAATGACCACCATGTGTAACCCACAGTCTTGCGATGGGCCCACAAGAGAGACAAGGGCTAGAAAAGTTCCTCACGCAGGAGGCCAATGTGTTAGTGCAGGCCCTCCATACATATGGCATATGTATACTGGGCAAAAGCAACATGGACAAGGTCTATGAGGACCAGCTGTAGCAAGGAGTTGTACAGGATATCAATGCTGTTGGTGACCATAATAGGTCTCTACAACAGCTGCAGCAGAGAGTAACCAATATGATATTACATGCCAAGAACAAGGCATGAACCACTGTCAAGTACATGAACACCACAAGAAGTAGACTACCAACACAGAAGTGATGCATAGAGGTGAAGGAATTATTGGTGTCCTTGTCTTGGAAGAGGGCATGGATCTACATTCCCTGTAGTGACCTGGATGTGGGAGCTGGGTTTGTGATTGCTGCACAAGTGCCTATAAGATATCCACCCAGTTAGTCAGAGCTATTACATGTGTGGCAGGACTTATTCAACAAGACATTATTGCATATCCAGACTTCAGGTACTTCTGAGCTTCAACTGCAAAATCATAAACAACAAGGGATATTTGAGTTCATATGTTATTCACATATTTTGTTAGCTACTATTATGCACCAGTGGATGGTTTAGGTATATGTCCGAGTGCTGCCACAGGTATTTTACCTTATAATTTTGCAGGTTCAACTGGCAGAGGATTCAGCACAATGGAAAAACACACGCCTGATAGCAGTTCAGCTGTGACTGACAATGATGGCAACATGCATATGGCATAGTCTGATGACACAGAGGTTCTATCAGCAGCATTAACATGACAAGGTTCATGTTCGCCCCACATACTAGGACCCTGTGAAGAGAAACCCTGCCTCACCAGTACTTGGCAGACACCCTGTGAACGCCATTCAGGCCAGACAAGAATCTTCAACCCATATGAGCCATGTTATATGTGATGTCCATGTACACCCCACAGAAGAGAGCATGGAGGTCTGTTGCACCACCATGACTCCAGGTCTGTCTCTGACCTAGGTTCAACACCTGGTATTAATCAACAAATGTATAGGTCAGTGACCTAGACACAGATAGCTGCTACCCACTGCTTTGTGGAGATGAGTGTGCTGTGTGGTCTGTGTGACAATATGCAACACTTGCATTGCCTGAGGATGATGCGTAGTGCCTGCACAGTGACATGGAGTATAAAGACAGGTAGCAGAAGGTGCTGCACAGGTAACTGGTGACTAACATTACATCAGCTAGTGCTTCCATAATGCACATGGTAACCATCCTCTGGTCTGCCTCAGCAGGTCCTATTGTCCATGGATATGGGAAGGTCCAGCTTTGAGGGCTTCAGGGTGGCTAGTCACAGCTCAAAGCATACTCAAATGACACAAACCATTCCTGAGACAGAACTTTTGTCAGCTCTGGCCACAGAGGGCACAATTTCTGGGCATTGTCTGCCCTGAATTCATGTCCTCTGATGGTCCTCAAGTTCCACATTTTGGAGATCTAACCAAGTCACGTGATCCCTGCCCATAGTGCTACTCTATCATATCACCAACATCTCTAATATGGCAGCTCCACCCCCATCACTGGAACTCGTTAAAAAATGTACTGGTTGCCTCATTCACCTCCCATGGCCATAACCCATGTAACATTGTGCTGTCACTTGTCACTATGTCCCAGCAGCTGTCCAGGTGATGATGATTGTGCCCTACCCACCATTTAACCTGTATGGGTAAAATAATGTTTGATAACACAGTATGGTCAGTCCATATACTGTCTTGCATAGCCTGGGTGTGAAAATGCATGTGTTTTCTGTATCATGGCCCACATCTGTAGGCCAGAAGCCATTTCTTTGCCACTGCTGTAATGTATTGAACCCACCTCTACCTAGCATGTGTTCATCCTCTAACTGTCCCCTCTACACCTTAGTTGCTGCTATCATGGCTTTGGTCAGTGCTGCTGGGATGTTTCCTAGCTACTGTAGATGTTTACATGCAGCCATGTTAAGCAATATGACATGCACAACAAAGATTGTGCAGCAAGTTTTTGTTGAGTAATGCAGTGCCCCATTGGACACATAAAGGAAGTTGAAGCATCCCTTCAGTTTGTCAAAACATAAATTCCATCATATTTCATATTTCTGCATACATAGTATTATATAATATCTATGCCATTGTCCAGGGGCTGTGGCCTGGGAGGAGGTCATCAGCCATGGCTCCAATGCTTATCCAATATCACCTGCAAACACAACAGTAAAGCCATTATATGTGCCCAGCTGTCTGCATGCATGGCAACTTCCCAATGAACTATTGGCCTGGGTCAGATACGTACCATATGTGTGAATCCTAGAAACTGCCTAGATAGTATATGTAAACACTACAGATGACATCCTGAGCACTGCACATCACCTACCAATTGATTGTATGTAAGTCCTTCATGTTAATGTGTCTAAAGCTACGTGGACAAGCTGGGGTCTTGATGGCTCTCAGAACCTCAAGGAAATGAGATGTGCTGTAAAATGCCTGCATATTCATAGTTGTGTCATCTGCAGCCCTTGAAAATAATATATGCTCCTCCACGTTCTGCAAAATAAAGCTGAGGAGCGGGTATATGATATGCAAGGCTGACACCTGCAATGTTCCTTGTTTGTCTCCCACAGGTCACCTAACAGTCCCTGTAGCTAGAATGGTTAAGGCTATGCATGCTTTAGTATACCAAGATGGAGAGTCCACACATTTCCATTGATTGCAACTATGGGAAATACAATTCAACAAGTTCCCATACAGTCTCTCTAGCTACAAGGAAGCAATCCATGATCTGTTGGTCAGTCAAGTGCTAGTAATCTGTGATGGCAGAGAGGGCTATGGCACACCATATTGCAGGCATTGGTCCAGACAGTGGCTACTGATTTGTTGCCCAGCTATAACTGATACTACTATAAACACTGTAGAGTCCTGTACATCATCAAACCTTGATGTTTAGGATAGGTCTATACCATGGCACTGTGTGACTCTTTTATATATCTCTAAATGTCATTTCAGATGTACTTCACAATATCAAAGTACTTAAACATAAAATTTTAAAACCTCAATCCAAAAGGATAATCAGAACACCAAAAAAAATTAAAACAGCAACTAAATATTTTGCAGGTGGGCAAGCCCCCCTGCTTCCCCACACCCTGCTAATTATATACAGTAGATATAAAAAGTGTATACACCCCTGTTAAAATGCCAGGTTTTTGTGATATAAAAAAATGAGACCACAATAAATCATTTCAAAACTTTTCTCACCTTTAATGTGACCTATAACCAATACAATTAAATTGAAAAACAAACAAATCAGCTAGGGAAAAATATAAAAAATAAAAAAGGACAATAAGATGGGTGCATAAGTGTGCAGCCTTAAACTAATACTTTGTTGAAGCACCTTTTGATTTAATTATGGCATTCAGTCTTCTTGGGTAGGAGTCTATCAGCATGACACATCTTGACTTGGCAATATTTGCCACTCTTCTTTGCAAAAGCGCTCCAAATCTGTCTGATTGCAAGGGCATCTCTTGTGCACAGTCCTCTTCAGGTCAGCCCACAAATTTTCTATTGGATTTAGGTCTGGGCTCTGGCTGAGCTGTTCCAAAACTTTAATTTTCTTCTGGTGAAGCTATTCTTTTGTTGATTTGGATGTATGCTTGGGGTCATTGTCGTGTTGAAAGGTGAAATTCCTTTTCATTTTCAGCTTTCTAGCAGATACATGAAGGTTTTGGCCCAAAAGTCACTGGTATTTGGAACTGTTCATAATTCACTCCACCTTGACTAAAGCCTCAGTTCTAGCTGAAGAACAGCAACCCCAAGCATGATACTGCCACCACCATGCTTCACGGTGGGGATGGTGTTCTTTTGTGATGTGAAGTGTCTTTTTTGCGCCAAACATACCTTTTGGAATTTTGGCCAATAAGTTCAACCTTGGTCTCATCAGCCCATAACATGCTTTCCCACATGCTTTTGGGAGACTTGATGTATTGTTTTACAAATTTTAGCCAGGCCTGGATGCTTTTCTGTGTAAGAAAAGGTGTCCGTCTTGCAACCCTACCCCATAGTTCAGACATATGGAGAATATGGGAGATTGTTGTCACATGTAGCCTCCCTGAACAGTTTTCATCTTGTCTTTTCATCAATTTTGGAGGGACACCCAGTTCTTTCCAATGTCACTGTTGTCCCATATTTTCTCCACTTTTTGATGACTGTCTTCACTGTGTTCTATAGTATATCCAATGCTGTGGAAATGTTTTTGTTCCCTTCTCCTGACTGATACCTTTCAATAATGAGATATCTTTGATTCTTTGTAAGCTCTCTGTGAACCATGGCTTTTGCTGTAGCAGGCAACTGAGTAAATGTCAGGAAAATCCTACTTGGACATGTGAACTTTATTTGGGGTTAATCTGAGTCTCTCTAATTGATGGCAGTTGTGTACCCAAGAAGATTGAATGCTGTAATTAAATCAAAAGGTGCTTCAATAAAGTGTTAGTTTAAGGGTGTCCACACACAACAAAGTATTAGTTTATGGGTGTGCACACTTATGCAACCAGCTTATTGTATGCTTTTTATTTTTTATATTTTTTCCCCTAACAGATTTGTTTGTTTTTCAATTGAATTGTACAGGTTATAGGTCACATTAAAGGTGGGAAAAGTTTTGAAATGATTTATTGTGATCTCTTTTTTTATATCACAAAAACCTGACATTTTAACAGGGGTGTGTAAACTTTTTATATTCACTGTATACCAACTCCAAGATCGCACATCAGCAGAGTAATGCAGAATCCCCACTCCCTGCTGTCCACAACCTCCCACGCATTGATTCTGGCAGAGATGACTAAATGATTCAATGATCAATTCTGCGGTATTACACACGTTCAATATTATGAAGGTTCAGCAATCTAAACCTCTACCCTCAATTCCATTTCATTATGTATTCATTTGCACACACTGCACATGCACTACTTTTACCATAGCACAGCCATGCTATTTGTATTTCAGAATTACCTCCCATACCTTTCAACTGTCCAGAATTTTGCAGAATGTCCAGATTTGTGCCTTATGTCTTTGGTCTGTTTCTCAAAATGTTGTGGTTTTCTGGCAAATCATTGAGGATTGAAGTCAGTAAATGAGGACAGAAATGTGAGTTTCACAGTGCATATATTTCAGAAATAGTATGTTAATGCAGAACCTGTTATTCTAGCTACTTTTCAAAGTTTATAAGAAGAATATTTAATAACTGATGCTAATTTTTGTCTTTGTTCCCCCGTTATGTTTGTCTTTGTATAGAATGTTTGTGCTAAGAGTTTGAGAGGTGTATCACCTCCTTCTGTATTTCTTCTTCTTGTACATTTTGTGTATTGCTATGCACTGATATGAAGCTGGCCTCTGTTTGCATTCTGTTATTTAGTTGAATTACTGTGATGTACATATCAGGTCATCCTGTACCCCAAAGCTGTATTACCTATATACTGCAATTTTAGCAGGGTTCCAATAGCAGATATTGAAAATACTGGAATGCACATGATTTTATTACTGACATTTTAATATGAATACAGTCAATCTAAAGACAGCATAAAGAAAAAAGCTAGTGGTTTTCATCAAAAGAGTGATCACAAATGTTACAAACAGAAGAAAATGAACTCTGTTCAGTGCTTAATAGAACTGCAGATGGATAACCTTGAGGTTTAAATACTAAAAATCATTAGGCCTTGAGAGTGTGCTTACACAAAAGGCTATTTTTGATTTCTGAATGTGTTTTAACACTGAAACTGAATATTCAGTATTTTTGTATTACAGGGCAAATATTAATTTTCAAGGCTAAGGACCATTCAGCGCAAAAATTATAAAGCAAACATTTACACTAGAAAAGTATATTTTAAGCGGAACCTAAACTTGTCAGCTTTCCTTGTCATGAGATGCCATAAAATGAGTTTTGTTAAATTATGGAATAATCATCACTGGGATTAAGAAACAGTTTTCTCATTGTGGGAGTTAAATTTGTGTGATGAGCATACATGCACATGGTGGGGGTCTAATTCAGAGATAGACAAGGGTAGGACACAATTATCATCATATGCATAGCTGGAAAGGGCCACAATGTCAAATGTCATCAGCAGACAGTTGTGTGGATTGTAGTGTTTTTAACAATATTTTATGATGTGTCTGTATGTGTCAGATGTGTTGGTGGGTTGGAAGACTGGGGTAGACTGGCCAAAGAGAGAGTGCTGTGTCCATTTCTGTGTGAATGTGAGAATATGGGTAGCACAGAAGTCTGACTCCATGCTTGCCAGGGTATATTCGCCAGTAGATCTTGCAACACAGTGCTACAATCTGGTGGACAAGTCCTGGATACCCACAGGACATGTATGCAGAGATTGTGCATGTCCTGGTCCAGGGGAGTGCCCTTTTCTGGAAGGGTTAAAGACATGATCCACACCAAGCTGAACAGATAGAGTACACTTTGACCATAAATTGTGATCTATGCCATGGGTGGACTTATCTCAAATACCCCATCTGCATGGGTGTCCACATCACAATGTATTTTCTTCAACAGTGCATGGCAGAATGAAGATAGTGGCAGTATGCGTATCTGGCTGTGGTCTCCTCCTTTCACAGTAACCCTTCCTATCAGAGACAGAGATGGTACAGTCTTGGGAAGGGCATTGACCATGATGTCTGGCTGCACAGGGGCACCTGCTGCTTTCAAACTCTCTACATTACATGTCCATGATAATGCATGCAGTCCATGAACTCCCTGAGGTCATCATACAGACCACATACTACCTCTTCCAGCTCAGTAAGGGCTCTGTTGGTGTCTGCCTCTATCTGCATTATGGCCCTGTACAAACACTGGATTGCAGCCATAGGCACACCTATCATAGGTGACGAATGGTAACCATGGCATGCTCAGTCAATTGTATGATATTCATCAGTATCTTTCTGTTCTTCAATAGAGCTTGCACCAACCTAAGGGGAGTATATCACAGGTGAAGACATCCCTCTTCAGGTAGATGTGCCTGCATCTTTCTGACCTTGTGTGTTACAGTTTGTGGGGTGGATTGCTCTGGCACAGAAGTTGTATCCATGGAATAGTGTGGGAATATGGACATCACATTGCCTGTGTCCAACACTGACCCCATGATCCCAGTCATGCTAGGATTTGTCTGCCATCATCATCAGAGTTGGACTGTTTTCCAACATCAGGCAGCTGTATATCAATCTTGGAGGACCCTGGTAACACATCTGTGAAATGAAAACATATTATTCATACTAAGATCCTTCTGCAATCACTGAAACCAAGTGAATAAAATACTGCTACTTAATACAGTGGTACAAGAGATTGATAGGTAGCATACCTTGTGCCAGTGGCATCATCATATGGTGAAGCTGTTGTGGTTGCAAGTTGTACTTCACCAGACATTTACCTATTATGGCAGACACTTGTCCTGTTAAGACATACCCACCTGGGGTATCACCAATAAATATTCATGATGATTTGCTCAGTTCTACTCTAATATCATGGACTCCACAATGGATTGGGGAACTGTTTGTACTCCTATACAGAAATGCCAGGAATATTCCGTTAAAGATGGTCTGGTTGGTGGACCACCTCCCACTGCCCTCTGCTCTTGTGCTGGGTAGGTTGATTGACCTTTTACAGCACTTATTATATTAGTGGCCTTATGAATTTCTTGATCATACATCCTGCTTTAGCTACCGACAGCAAAGATGCCAGGAATATTACAGAAAAAACAGTCATATTTCTCATGGCTGATCATCAACTGGCCATGAAGATAGAGGGTCTGTAACAAGATGTCATTCTCTGCATGTCAGAACTGCTTTTCCATTGTGTGCAATGTTGTGGCACACCTTTTTCCACTGTGTACAATATTGTGGCACACCTGTCCAAAATGGAAAAGGAAAATGTAAATCAGAACTTTTATGTTTTGATGTGTCATTTGCCTACATAACTTTTAAAGTGTAGGGTCATGCATTGGATGTCAGACACGAGAAAGAACTATGTGGCTATATGATATACATTGTTTGTTGCTCCATTGCAGTCTTCCATAGCATGCTGAGGGCCATGCCGGACATAGAAGTTTGTGCTGCATAACAACGAAGCGTCCATCATGGCAATCATCTAGTGAATGTGCCTGCATCATACATTTTTCTCATAGCAGCAATGACCAATGCTGTGCTAAGGGGCTCATTCACCTACATGCACTCCCATGAGCAACTGCAAAGAACAGAGAGCCTATGTGGGGAGGTGAGTGCCCTTTGCAGGGATGTGGGGAAATGCCTTTCACTTTTTCTTCCTACAGAGGCGCTAAACAACAAAACTGATGTCAGAGTTAAAGAGCATAAAGCTAGCACACACTTTTATATCAGTGTCATTACGAGGTAAGCAATGGTGGTATAACAGCTGGTTGCACTAGTTAGCTACCACATGTTGAGCATCACATGCTAACAAACTTAACATGTGTGACCATGAGAGGGCTACAATAGTTCCCTGGAATGTATCCTGTCAAATGGCCATGGCTTTGAAGGGCACTGATGTTGCTAGACTCACTGGTGGTAAAGCAAGCAGAGTAAGATTTTTCTGTACTTGTTGCATAGAGACCACTGTGATTGCCTGATCGGGAATTTCTGTGATCCCCAGTATATAGTGGATGCCTGGACCAAGCTTCCCAGAGTGTTGTCAGATGCTACCGGCATATCCCACTTTGGTGAGCAGTGCCAGCACCGCTGCAAAGACAGGCACAAGAGCCATCATGACCATCTTAGTGATATCAGAATAAGGGCACCTGAGATGTAAGTATTTCTCCTAGCTGACTGTCATTTAATTTGGCTTGTAATTTACATTCGCCAGTTGTGGATATGAGGCTTAGGATTTCTTCATGCTTTTTCTTTCTGTTGCAGCTCAGGAGGCTATCTCAGAGAACACCCTCCAGGCAAAGGGTGCATCTGATGATTTCTTTGCATAGTTGCTACTAGCCATTATACAGTTGTCAGTCAGTGTGCACACTGCCAGAGTTTGTACCTGTACATCACGCGTGTTCCAGTGCCTTTGTGTTACCTTCAGATGTGTAAGTGTGTAGTGAGATTGCTGTATGTTATATATTACAAGTGAAAGTAATTGTACCTGTGTTCTGGAGATATGCAGTCTATACAAATATATGAAGTGAACTGTATAGAGATAGTTGTTATAACGCTTTTCTGGGTAAAACAGCACAATGAGGTAATATCTGTTAGGACAATAAAGC
Organism: Protopterus annectens; assembly: GCF_019279795.1. Taxonomy (NCBI): domain Eukaryota; kingdom Metazoa; phylum Chordata; order Ceratodontiformes; family Protopteridae; genus Protopterus; species Protopterus annectens. The sequence continues at coordinate 607,354,659 of NC_056725.1, read as the reverse complement.
AAAGCATTGTACTTGTAGGCAGTGGCCTTTACACACCTGCAGGTAGGACACATGCCACAAGCATACTTCACACTGGCATTTTCTCATTATAGCATAATCTACTCGGCTAGAATGATGTCTGACAGGTGTAGGTGTAGTTGTATACGGCAACTGAGTATAGCGTGTAACCCACGGTTATACATTATTTTTTGGGGGGGGGGTTGATGTTTGTGAAAGATGGTGTAATAGGTGTGTGTGTTTGTCATGAATGGGCAGTTCTTCTGGGTAGCAGTTTTTGTATGTATTTTTGGTTGGGGGGGGTTACACTTTTATGTTGTTATGTTATGGCCCATATTAAATGTCGGATGTGACTGCATGAACAACAATTTTCACACATATCAGTACATCAGATGTCATCATGTCAGTGTTGGAATACTTTCCCTATGCATACATGGTAGTTCAAATGTATTGCTTATGCTTTATCTCCCTCTACCCCTCCCCCATTTGCCTCTATACTTCTTTTTTTCTGTTTATTGTTTCCTTCCTTTCCACTTATGTTTCCATTTTCAACAGATTCTTCCAGTCACATTGACCAGGTCACCCCATCCCCACATTTTCCAGACTTCTCCTGCAGTATGTCTACTTGGATACAGGCCTGCCTCCCCATTGGATGTGGTAGTGACAGGCAAGTTGCTTCACCATTGGCCTCTGGCAGTTTTTCACTGGAAGGGAGTACTGTTGGTCGCTCCACAGGTACCACCAGAGATGTATAATATGTAAAGTGTAGAGATCTGGCAGAGTTGATTGGAAAGTTGGTGGAACAACAGCTGGAGGCCTACATTGGTCTACAGAGGATGCCCTTGTGGCTTACAGAGTCACACTACTACCTGGCTCTGCCTTTACCACATCAGTGTGAACTGTGATCAGAGTACTGACTGATTCTCTCTCTCTCTCTCTCTGGGTCTAGCATAGGCAGTGTGGATTAAGGAAGATTGCACCCCCCCCCCATTCCCCTTGCTGGTGTTCTACTTTGTGTGTCACCCCATTCTCTTTGTTGTTCCGTCCTCCTTGTCACTAATGTCCTCATTTGTCTACATGGCTATAATTCCACTGACACCCCCTAAGTGTGTCAGCACCTCTCCTGTCAATCTTTGTCTCTGTTTTATGTTTGTCTGCATTCCACCTACTTCTAAACCTCACCCCCTTTCCATCCCTTTTCTCACCTTTACATCCTGCCCCAAATTTTACTTTGTGAAAAAAGAAATTTTGCACCTGACCCTGGAAAAAATATAGCCTTCCTCCCCTGCCCCCTCCCCTGTTTCCTTATATTTGTTCCTCTGGTTGCTATATGCCATTCCTACTTTCCTGTACACCCATTTCTACCCCTTTTAAAGGTCAAAAGTTAGATAGGTACAAGCATTATTGTAGACCCTTTGTGTGGCTTGGAAACCTACTTGTTGGGTTGATATGTAGCACATGTATACTTAGGAACCTATATGCTACTTGCTCACCAGTTTTCTTTGCATTAAACCTGGCTACAGTTGGGGTCTCTCTCCCACTC
>NC_056725.1:607285619-607348119 GCF_019279795.1 Protopterus annectens | reverse complement strand
ACCAGCAGTAAACCCAAAACTAACTTCAAAAACAAACCACCCTAGTGGCATTTCGAATTAAACAGGTGATACAACAAAAGGAAAAAAATCATGGCTAAAATCAGGAATTATAACTCCAATAAAGATAAGAACTCTTTCATTAAACATGCAGCTAAGAGGGCTAATTAAATCCAACAACTCCAACTTTCAAGTCAAGATAACCTCCCAGGCTAAAGACAACCATAAGGCCTTATACAGTTATGCCCGAAATCTGAAAGGCAGCACGCAGCAGGGTGCTGAACTGGTGGTTAATGGTGCCACATTCACTGAGCCAAGAGATATAGAAAATCTGCTGGCTGGCAAGTCAGTTCCAACTTTGTCCCCACCTCACCCACAGCCACCTCCCAAGAAATACCTATCCTGGCTGTGAGGACATGAACACAGCTTCAGTGGGCCCCGATAATATCCTGAGATGCCTCCTGAATATGATCTAAAATATGATCTATCAGGGCCAATGGAGTTACTAGTTAAGTCTCAAGATAGGCCCAATGCCCATGGGAATGAAGGACTACAATAGTTATCAATGGTCATTACTCTTCATAGGGCTGGATCATAAAGAGATCCTGGAAACTACAGACCCATTAGTCTTGTTAGTTTTATATGCAAAGCCAAGGAAAGAATTATCATGAAAATAATCAACAAAGACATAAGAGACCTTCAGACACTGCATCTATCCAAGTGTGGCTTTGTCAGAGGAAGGTCATGCTTATTGAACCTGGTGTACTTCTCTGAGAAGGTCACCAAGGCAATGGATGAGGGTAAAATGGTGCATACTGCCTACCCTGACCTGGCTAAGGCATTTGATTCAATACCCCACGCAGATATTATTAACAGACTTATGGAATTAGGCATATCCCCTATATAATGTGGTGGATATCCACTCTTTCACAGACATGACCCAGGAAGTTAGGACTGGTAAGACCACCTGCACAAAGTGGCCGGTCATCATTGAAGTCAATCCCTCAGGGCACTGTGCTGGGCCCACTACTCTTATGCATCTACTTTTCAAAAGTCAAGGCCAATGTCAAATGCCTCTAGCTGACCAAGTCTGTAGATGAGTGCAAGCTGGAAGCAGCTATAGAATCTCCCAAGATACTAACATCTTACAACAGGGTCTAACACAGACAAACAACTGGTGCCCAATTCTTAAAACTCAGTGCAAAGAAATGCATTATAGTACTTTTGGGATCTGCCACACCAGTAAACTATGTCATCAATAAAACACTCCTATGAGTTAACCCACCAGTCAGGTATCCGGGAACACATGTAGACAGTAACCTTGGCTTCAACCAACATGGGTCCAAGGTAGTAAAGAAATCCTTCTATGTTGCTCAACTTATAAGTAAAGCCATGGCATTTAGGTCCAGGGATGTCATCATACCACTGTATTCAACCCTCATCAGACGCATCATAAAGTATAATACCCCCCTTCAGTATGTAGTTGGCCATACATGTCAAGCAACTGAAAGGCCAACAAGGGTTCCTTACAAAAAGAATACAGGAAGTAAACAATGTCCCACACTGATCATCTCAGAGCCCCTTCTCTGTACTCAGCCTCCTATACACTACTGAGAGGTGATCTACACTTGACAAACAAGGCATCCCTGGACCCAGCACTGATGAACCTTTTGCATATCTGCAAAACAAACAGCATCAGAACTACTAGATCTAATGACCTACATTTTGTTTGTGACATAAATAGGACATAGGCTCTCCATCAATATGAAACAAACTCCCTAAATCTATTTTACTATTACTATAATTTGGACTATTGGATGGGACAATTGGTTTGCATGGCTAGGCTTATAAAGGCCCCAGTAGTCATTAGCCTAATATAACCCTAAGAACCTATGAACCTATAAAAGTCAAAAGTAAAAATGCATGGTCATGAAGAAGCCATGAAGCTGAAATCCAGATATTTCCTCAAAGAGTCATTTGCACATATTCCCCTGCTACAGGAGGATTAAGGTATTACACAATGACAACTTAAGCTTGGCTGGGTCTGTCTTGCAGTATACACACTTATTTATATACTGTATAATATAATATAATAAATATATGTATATATATATATATATATATATATATATATATATATATATATATATACTTATTAGATTCAAAACTAAGATGAGGTGAAGGGGTGGCTACCCAGGCACAAGTTGTTAGAGGACACATTCAGCAGTTACACAAGTGCAGTGCTGTTAGAGAACACATTCAGCAGTTGCACGAGTGGAGTGCTGTTAGAGAACACATTCAGCAGTTACACAAGTGCAGTGCTGTTAGAGAACACATTCAGCAGTTACACAAGTGCAGTGCTGTTAGAGAACACATTCAGCAGTTACACAAGTGCAGTGCTGTTAGAGAACACATTCAGCAGTTACACAAGTGCAGTGCTGTTAGAGAACACATTCAGCAGTTACACAAGTGCAGTGCTGTTAGAGAACACATTCAGCAGTTACACAAGCGCAGTGCTGTTAGAGAACACATTCAGCAGTTACACAAGTGCAGTGCTGTTAGAGAACACAATCAGCAGTTACACAAGTGCAGTGCTGTTAGAGAATACATTCAGCAGTTACACAAGTGCAGTGCTGTTAGAGAACACATTCAGCAGTTACACAAGTGCAGTGCTGTTAGAGAACACATTCAGCAGTTACACAAGTGCAGTGCTGTTAGAGAACACATTCAGCAGTTACACAAGTGCAGTGCTGTTAGAGGACACATTCAGCAGTTGCATGAGTGCAGTGCTGGCAATTATTTAAGAAACCACAGGTAATATTGCAGCTTAACGAATGCATTTAGTAGCTTTAGTATGTTAGGAACTGCAGCAATGAGAGTATGTTGTTACAGTTACTAACACATTAAGGTACTAAATGCATTCATTTGAGAGGCTACAATATCACCCATTGGTTCTTAAATGAAAACTAGAATGCTAGTGCTGTGCTTGCAACCCCATCAGCAGCTGCTGATCTGCACACAGATCCGATTCTGAGGATTTTTTTTTTGCTTTAGAAGATCTTGTTTTTTCCTCAGCTTTGAGTTGAGGCAGTGTCACTCCACACACACACACACACGCACACAAGCACACACGCACACACACGCACACACACACATGCAAACACACACACACACACACACACACACACACACACACACACACACACACACACACACACACACACACACACACACATACACACACACACACACACACACACACACACACAGAAGTGCACAAGTGCACACATCACCCACAGCAGTCATTCAACATCAACTTCTATATTTAATGTTTCCTGTTCAGAAGGGTTACTACTGCTATGCAGACCACAATCCACTTATGTATGTAATACTTTGTAACATGTAATAGTATTTGTAAAATTAAACCACACCCCTATAAATATGTTTTCATAATGCAGGTTTTATTTGCCCTACAGCTATTCCATATACATAATATTTCTGTAGTACTCTGTAGTGGCATGTGTAACAGCCAGTACTATCCTTTAGGTATGCAGTGCACATTTCTTTCTGGTATACAGTGCTGGTACTTAAAACATACAGAGACTTCTCCATTTTGTATGCATTGTTTCCAATATATGACAATGTATATGAAGTGCATGGAGCATGGTAATTACACTCTGATATCAAGAAAAAGACAAACCAATTAAGCAATTATATGGCGTGAAACCCAATTTTAACAAGCTTTAACAAATGTTAAGCACCCCCTACTTCAGTTGTTAAGATCGAGTATTATGCTTGCTACTAGTTAAACTTGTCGGGACTAACCAGTAAATGACAGCAGCAGAACTAAAACAGATTTGTTTCTGCCTACTGTCTGTGCCAGTAATGTGTTCCTGAATTTCTGTAACGCAATAGAATATGTTACTACCTTTCTAAAAGCACTCTGTAAGTCCTTTACAGCTTTGAAAAGCTGGCAAAATACTTTGCTCTTTTTTTTCTGTAACTAGTAGTACATGGAGCAGATAAAGTTCCATGCACTACAAAGAATTATGATCAAGCTTCGCTCTCAAGATGAATTTCTTGCAATCCATATCTGGAACACATAATAAGCCGGTTATGATCAGTGACCTGATCAAACTCCTCTATATAATACCCAGTCACAATTCCTCAGTCTATTCATGCATGCAGTGTTTATTCAATTTTTTTTTTTTTGTTCGAAAACTGTGTAGGTGGATTGGCCCAACCAGCCCTTTTCAGCTATGACCTGGGCTTCAGATAAGCAACACAAGAACAATAATATAAACAAAATATGTTGTTGAGACAAAAACTTACACAGCTAAACACAAATGCCATAGCTGATAAATGGAATCTAGTGCATGAAGAGTCAAAAGATTACACCCTGAAATTGGGAAAAAGACTTGCTAAGCACCTTTCTGATGTCAGAAAGTTGCCTAACAAGTTTTTGTTAAGCACATCCAAGCAATGTAGAGTTCTAGTTTCACAACCACAGTGAAACAGCAGTAGAAATTAAAACAGCTTTAAAAGTTGTTAGATATGTTGCTCTGTCACACTTTTAGACAAAAAGTGTGTCAGAATGAAGACTCTATCAGCTTTTAAAGCCATTAGTTCCTCAGAGAGACAGTTCGCTTCTGCCCACTGTCTATGTAAGTATCGTTAAATGTTTCACTGCTTTCAGAGCCATAATACACTTTGCAGTCCTACACGTTTTTCTGTCACTGGTAGTACATGTAGCAGATAAAGTCCCATGCACTCCAAAGAAATATCATCAGTTCTCTCCAGTCATAACTCTTATTATGTGTTCTCAACAAGCAGATCAAGATACGCCTGTATAGTTTTGCTCCACTCTGGAGGTGAATTTCTTGACCACCGAGTCTCCAATACATAATAAGTTGATTATGACTGGGAAAAAAAATCATACTCCTTTATGCTAGAAGCAGATTTAGTCTTAATTGGGGCATAACAACTTGCATTGTTTCATGGTTATACAGATGACTGAGGCATGCCTATATGCATTAGTACATAGTTACATAGCTGACAGATCAATACAAATATTTCAACATTCAGGTAGCAAAGTGCAGTTTCACAAGCATATAGTGGTACTTGTAAAATCTAGTTACAATCCCTTGTATTTCTGTGTGTGTGTGTGTGTGTGTGTGTGTGTGTGTGTGTGTGTGTGTGTGTGTGTGTGTGTGTGTGTGTGTTTGCATGCTCGCGCAAGTCTTTATGTTTCACAATCCACTTATTAACATAGGGTGGAATTCATGAACATTGTGCCCCATAAAGCAGAGCAGGTATGCAGTACAATTGCATACCAAAGTCCTTTATGAGTCAAAAACAATGCTGCGCATGCAGTTTTACATCATTGTTAAGCCACAGTACTCATTCATGAAGCATACATGCAAATGACATCCTGCAGGATTGTACACAGTTCAGAAATATTACACCAATTGTATATGGACTTGTCCTAACCACATCAATTGCGGGAAAAGAGCTACCTACTCACACTTGGTGTAGTTTGTCTGACTGCTTTTTTGCTGTTTTGTTCAGCCTTTAAAGGTGAGCAACATCTGCGGTGATAATTTAAAAAAACTCTCCCGAATGGGAGCAAAAACCCTGCTACTAACAGTGTTTCCTATTTCCTTCTGTTACAGGCACATTTGCTGGTACAGCCATACTGCCCCTGCCTCACACAGTGGCACTGCTGAGCTCCCACCACCAGCAAGTCTCACAGCACTACATCACGTTATATCATGGTAACAGCAGAGCACCTTTGGTCATCATAATGAATGAAAAAAGTTTTCTGGATCACTGAGTGGCATAATGACAGAGAGCAGTGCAGTAAGAAATATTATGGTATGTCAGACAGAGCATACCTTACTAAGCAGCTGTTCCCAGCTATGCTGAATAGAGTTGCCATTCTACACAATAATTTAGCCCATAGCACCTATGTACATAATAACAGCACCATGTATTATATAACACCCCTGTACATAATAACAGCACCATGTATTATATAACACCTCTGTACATAATAACAGCACCATGTATTATATAACACCCCTGTACATAATAACAGCACCATGTATTATATAACACCTCTGTACATAATAACAGCACCATGTATTATATAACACCCCTGTACATAATAATAGCACCATGTATTATATAACATCTCTGTACATAATAACAGCACCATGTATTATATAACACCTCTGTACATAATAACAGCACCATGTATTATATAACACCCCTGTACATAATAACAGCACCATGTATTATATAACACCCCTGTACATAATACAGCACCATGTATTATATAACACCTCTGTACATAATAACAGCACCATGTATTATATAACATCTCTGTACATAATAACAGCACCATGTATTATATAACACCCCTGTACATAATAACAGCACCATGTATTATATAACACCTCTGTACATAATAACAGCACCATGTATTATATAACACCTCTGTACATAATAACAGCACCATGTATTATATAACACCTCTGTACCTAATAACAGTACCATGTATTATATAACACCTCTGTACATAATAACAGCACCATGTATTATATAACACCTCTGAACATAATAACAGCACCATGTATTATATAACACCTCTGTACATAATAACAGCACCATGTATTATATAACACCCCTGTACATAATAACAGCACCATGTATTATATGACACCCCTTTACATAATAGCACCATATAACACCTCTGTACATAATAACAGCACCATGTATTATATAACACCTCTGCACATAATAACAGCACCATGTATTATATAATGCCTCTGTACATAATAACAGCATAATGTATTATATAACACCTCTGTACATAATAACAGCATCATGTATTATATAACACGTCTGTACATAACAGCACCATGTATTATATGACACCCCTATACATAATAATAGCACCATGTATTATATAACACCTCTGTACATAATAACAGAACCATGTATTATATGACACCTCTGTACATAATAACAGCACCATGTATTATATGACACCTCTGTACATAATAACAGCACCATGTATTATATAACACCTTTGTATATAATAACAGCACCATGTATTATATAACACCTCTGTACATAATAACAGCACCATGTATTATATAACACCTTTGTACATAGTAACAGCACCATGTATTATATAACACCCCTGTACATAATAACAGCACCATGTATTGTATAACAACCCTGTACATAATAACAACACCATGTATTATATAACACCTCTGTACATACTAACAGCACCATGTATTATATAACACCTCTGTACATAATAACAGCATCATGTATTATATAACACGTCTGTACATAACAGCACCATGTATTATATGACACCCCTATACATAATAATAGCACCATGTATTATATAACACCTCTGTACATAATAACAGAACCATGTATTATATGACACCTCTGTACATAATAACAGCACCATGTATTATATGACACCTCTGTACATAATAACAGCACCATGTATTATATAACACCTTTGTACATAATAACAGCACCATGTATTATATAACACCTCTGTACATAATAACAGCACCCTGTATTATATAACACCTTTGTACATAGTAACAGCACCATGTATTATATAACACCCCTGTACATAATAACAGCACCATGTATTGTATAACAACCCTGTACATAATAACAACACCATGTATTATATAACACCTCTGTACATAATAACAGCACCATGTATTATATAACACCCCTGTACATAATAACAGCACCATGTATTATATAACACCTCTGTACATAATAACAGCACCATGTATTATATAACACCTTTGTACATAGTAACACTACCATGTATCATGCACATTTTAGGGCTGCATTCACAGATAACACCAATGTTTTGCATGCTGCCTGTAGTTACTGAAATGCGTGTTTATGAATCATGATAACAGGTCAGTACACTTAACATAGTATGCAGAATGAGTTTTTGCAAATGCACTTTGTGTTTATGAGAAGTCCACACAGTGTCCAGAAAAAATCGGAATAATGGCAGGCTGGCATTATTGCTACAAAATGGCACATCCCACAAGTGATTTGTTGTACTGCTCTTTTATTTTGATCAATTCTTAAAGGAATGTACACAATTTAGGACAAACAGCTGGTAGCCATAATGCGTGTTTCTTTCTTATTACATTGTCATTATGGTTATGACTTATTCTATCTAAATGTACTAGCAATAATGTCCAATTCCTGACTGAATGCTGCAGCTGATCAAGGTTTGACTCAGTTCAGGTCTGTTCACCCATTTTTGATTTGAACCACAGTGTTAGCAAGATGGCAAAGTGTTCCCTTAAGCGTTTTTAGTCACAGCCTACAATATCATGATAATTAAGTAGAACACAAGTATAGAATACAAATGCACATGTGAAGTCAACAAGTTTCAAATAAAGATAAATGCTAAAATAGTCAGCCCAGAGAATGAAGCATATAACAAAATGAGTTTAATAATCCGTTCATGTGTATATGAATCTAAAATCTGCAGCATTAGCTTGCTAAGGAAAGAATTTGTATGGTAGCTTCAACATACTAGAAGACAATATGCTGAAGTGAGAGAGGCAATGTAAAGAGTTAATCGAACAGAAATACCTTAGACAGTAGGGTGAGATAAGTGTAAGGAGAGTACAGATTAGGAAGCAGCATTCAGTTTATATGTTTTTTTTTCTTGTATTTATTAGTTATGAAGAAGTGAATGTGTATTTCTAGAACATTCTTGAATCGAATGATGGTATTGCTTTTGGCAAATAAATCAAGTACACGATAATTTTCCATAGATAACAAAATACCTTGTTGGAATTGTGTATCTGTTTGGGGATGTTAAAGGTTGGATGAGATTTTGATATCGATCTTCATGCACAGCACAGTACCTTCTTAGTCGGTAAGTTAGTTAACTTAAGTAAATATTGGCAAAACCTTTTACGATAGAGGTTACTAATAAGTGAAGTAAGATGGAGCAGTCAAGGTCAGGTGGTCAATAGATTTGTAACAAGTGTGTATAGTGGTGTTTTCATAAGGTGGGCTGAAAACCAAGGGGGGTTTAACTGATGGTTACTATTTTATTCTGGAGTATCAGGTTCGTTATTTTCATACCCTGCAGTATAAAAGCACCAATGGAAACACTTGTTGTATAATCAGTATTAGCAAATGTGTCATGAATATGCAGTGCAAGCCACATAAATAGGCACATGAAATTGCCTGTGCTGAACAACTGATGTCAAAATTAAATAAAAAATTGTGAATGCATAAACAGTGAGTGTTTTAAAAGAGAAAATGTATGGTAAACATGGCAGACTGCACACCTGGGCAGCCGAAAACTTTTAATACAACATGGCAAAAGTTCTCTTTCTCCTTTTCAGTAAATCTCAAGGGACTCATCAAAAATTGTACCCTTCTTTCCTTCTTTTGCAAAAAAAAAAAACTAAAAGAGATTGTCCTTCTTAGGAGAAAGTATGACATCATTGCAGTACTTTCCTGTTTGGTATCTACTTTTCTGAAGTACAGGCTAACACAGCAGGTCTTTGGCTAACAGAGTTTGTAAATTACTGCAAACTAGGAGCCATAATTGAAACTCACGGAAACAGATGCCTGGTGTCAAACCCATGGCCTCAAGCTCAATGCCAAAAAGTGCATTGTCATCTCCTTTGGTAAAAACTCTGTATCCATGAGCTACGACATAGGTGGTAGTCTACTTAACACCGAAAGTGTGATAAGAGACCTTGGGACATAGGTGGACAGTAGTCTCTCCTTTGATAATCACATCACTACAGTAGTCAGAAAACCCTTCTACGTGGCACACCTCATCACAAAAGGTTTCTCATCCAGGAGAAAAGAGGTCATTGTTCCTCTCTACTTGTCACTCATTAGACCTATTATAGAGTACAATGCCCCTTTTGGTATGTACCTCACAAGACATCTACAACAACTGGAAAGGCAGCAGAAATACCTCACAAAGGGGATTACTGGCCTCAAACAGATGCCCTACGCATACCGTCTCAAAAAACTCCAGCTTTACTCCGTCGCATATCGCCTACTCAGAGGCAATGTCTGCCTAACATACAAAGCTATGTCAAACCCAGAGCTGTTGGACATGCTCCACTTAAAGAAATCTCAATCCCTCCAAGCTACATACTCTAGGGACCTAAACCTTGTCACTACAATAAACAGAACATGCTGGAGGGATAGAGTCCTGTCCCAGAGACTTCCCATACTCTGGAAAAAACTACCTATTTATATCAAACAAAGCTCCTCATTAGCACTCTTCAAGAAAAATCTTGCTGACTGGCTGGGAAATAAGAAATTCACCCCAGGAATCACCTCTGTGGCTCTGCTCGACAGGAGCACAGGAAAATAATTTTCTTGGGTGGCGAAAGCCAGGGTTCCTTTTTGGCTAGGCTTATATAGGCCCTAGGGCCAATAGCCTAGCACCTACCTATGAACCTATGAACACAGACAAAGGGAAGACATATACTATGTGTCTATGATGGCAGTGATGTCAGAAATGAAGTACATCAGAACATTTGAAATACAGGCACAGATCTCAAGCCTCAAGAGGCTACAGAAAAAAAGTAACAATATAAACAAACTACTGAAAGAAGTGGAAGTGATTCAGTAAATGAAGGGCACATAAAGGACTAAGAGATCCTTGCAGTGGACAAAAATGTACTGCTGGTAAGATACGATCAGACAGAGGTAGAGAGAGTATATGGAGTATGTTCGTTAGATGTCTGCTTCAGTGCATCACAGTGGGTAAAACAGCGCTGCTAGCATTACAGCTCAAACGCTTTCAAAACATGCATAACATATGCATATACATTAAAACCTTATTTTACATTTCTTTTAGTAAGTGAAAAAGAAAGTCTGTGTGGAGACATGGTTTGTTACACTATAAAACTCCTGACTGTTCTCAGCATACACATCTCAAAAGGAAGAAACATCTTGTTTTTGTTGGCATATTTCCACCAGCAAGAGGTTTTGCTTCTGCTCTGAAGTAATGTTGCATAAACACTCTGCCTCATTCCATAAAGTGGATTCAACTTCTGAACAATGGAGTACTGTGAGGTTACAGGCCACAGACACACCCCACAACTGTTAGTCAGGCGTCCAGAAAGAACTGATGAAGCAGTCTTTGAAAAACTACCAAAAAGGAAATTCATGGGCTTGAGGCAAGACTATTTTATTATACTTGGAAAGTTTCCAAGTCTGATTTCTTTTAACTGTACTATATTTGGTGGGGAAAGCTCTTCAATATATGACTGAATTATTTTTTAAATGGATGATTATGTCATGAAATCACTCGGCGAAGACGATGTGTGAAGCTGAATACAGTAACAACGCTTAAATAATGAAAGGTATTGTGAGGAAATAACTGAGAAACTCGTTTTCAGCTTGCTTTACTCTTGTGGAGTTTATTAAACTATTAACAGTGGTTTAAGGAGGAAAACTGACACGAGGCAATTTGCATTTTTAGGGCACATATAATAGTTACAACTTGCTAATGCTGTGTGCTATTCTCAGGAGATGTACTGCTCATGGAAATGCTGATTACTTCGCAAAACAACATTCCTAAGAAACATTCATTTAGCTTACATATCAGATCTGTTTGTTCATATTCCATCTCCCTTGGAAATTTGTTATAGTGATATCTGTGTAAGTGCAGACAGTGAAATCTGTGCATGCGCAGATGATAAAAGCTATTTGCAAAGTAGGTACATTTTATTGACTTTGCAAACACTTGACTTCATAAAGCATAAACAAAATTCTTCCATAACATACATGGGAACAGATATGGGCTTCCTAGATATGAAGAAAATGATCTCTCAATATAAATTCTTGGAAAGCTGAGAAACCAAAATGAATGTTTACAGAGAAAAAGTCTAAGCAGCTAGTCTAGTGACAAAGTAAGCTTCCAAACTGTTTGAAATACATACAGGTATTTAAATCAGTTTAAAAGGATATGGGCAACAATACCTGTCTTAAAAGAGACAGTCGGCCACATACAGAAACCCAAAGAGTAATACATAAAAGTGTTTGCATAATGAGATAATAGCACCTATTTGTTAACCAGCTAGGCCCATTGGACTCACAGTCCCTTTTCAGGATGACCTGGGACCCATGTCTGGTGACATGACTTGCTCAGGGTCACACAGTAGGCAATCAAGGGCTAAATAAATCAAACCCTGTACCACAGGATCTCCTACTCACAACCTTAACTTCTGCACCAACTGCCGGTTCCAAAAGGTAGCTGACCAAAATGTGTCATTCTGTGCATGGCTGTCATATAATAGTACTTAGAAAGAAAACATGCCATTACTGAATTTACAGATGAGTCGTAAATAACACAAAAGTAATGAGTCTGCAATCATGTGTTCCTCACTTAATTCAATATTAGAGTGAGAATAAGTTGACAGGTGGGGCACATAGTTCTGTAGCTCACCCTGCAACAAGAGTTTTGTATTCTGGTCAGACAGCTTACAGATTTTAGATCCAAAACTGCTGGAGGGTTCCTCCTATGTAAAATAACTAGATAAATGCCATGCAGCATTTTGTATATTTTTCAAATGATAAATAAGACATATTTGATGCTAGGTATACCTCTCAACTGTCCAGATTTTTGCAGAATGTCCAGATTTTTGCCTCTTATGTTTGGTCTGGTTATCATAAAATTTGTGGCCTTCTGGCAAATTGTTGAGAATTGAAGTCACTAAATAATATTAAATAATAACAGACATTTGAATTTTAGACTTCTTATCCTTCAGAAAATATATAATAATGTAAAATCTGTCATTCTAGTAACTTTATAAGTTTATAGGAGCAATATTTAAAATCTGTCCCTATTTTTGGGCATTTGTCCCCACATTTTTTCTGGCTTTGTCCAGATTTCTTGCATTGAGAAGTTGAGATGTATGATGCTAGGGTGAAATTAAAGAAGACTGCATATCATCTGGGGAAGCTTGAAGGAAGATCTCTGATGAAAATGAAGGTACAGCTTGACAAGAAACCACAGCAAAACAGTGAGAGCAATATGTTAACAATGCAGGAATACAGGAAAGTAGAGAATTTATTTTTTTATTTATTTTTATTTATTTTACATTTGTTGACCGGGCTGGTGTAGCTGGATATATTTCCATTTTCAGTAGAGGCCCAGGGAGAAAAGCTCCAAACAGTAAAAACATGAAATACAAACAATGAAGGAATCATAATTTTTACATAGTACATAAACATAGTAGAAATAAAGTATGCATTTTTTTTTTTTTTTTTTGTCAACCAGTATGTATCATTGTGATCACCAGTTCAGTTCCTCATAAGAGAAATAATGAGGAAAAAAACAAAAAAAACTTAGTATGGTATAGACAAATATGAGCAGAGGCAAGGAAGGGTTAGTCTGGTTTACTGCATGGGCATAACCAGTGTATTTTAAAGTGTGTTTTGAGATTTTGTTTGAAGAGAGGCAAAGAAGAGAGTGATGTTAGTTCTTTGGGAAGTAGGTTCCAGTCTTTTCCCACAGTGTTAGAAAACAGGGAGTTTCCAGCCAAATTGTTAGTTTTGGTTATGCTAGCTAGAAGCTTGTTAGAGGAGCGTAGTATATCTAGGTTTTTATAGGGGATTATGAGATTGGATAGTATAGGAGTTTTATTAGGTTGATAAAATATCTTGTGGGCCATGGTTAGTTGGGAGATTTTTAAAAGGTTTTGAATTTCTAGCCAGCCCAGCTGCATGAGATTTAGGCAGTGATGGGTACGAAAAGGATTACCCGTGTCAAATCTGGCGATGTTGTTATAGGCATGCTCTTGCTCTAGTTTGACAAGGTTATTCTTTTTGAGGTTAGTATATATGGGAGAGGCATAAAGAAGAGTAGAAATTAAATGGGAGTGTGCAATTTGGGTTTTAGCTGTTGGAGTTAAGAAGGATTTGATTCGATATAAGGAACCAATTTTCTTGTTGACAGTTTTAATGGTGTTATTTATGTGATTATCAAATGGAAGGTTGTTATCAATAGTAATTCCTAACAACTTGGTTGTGCAGTGAGGTGTATGATAGTATCATTATTGGAAGTGACAGAGAAATCTATTGGGGTGGACTTATTGGTTGGTGTAAAAAGAAGGAGCTTGGTTTTCTTAGCATTAAGAAGGAGACAATGTTTAGTGAACCAAGTTTCAACTGAATTGAATACTTTCTGTGTCAGGGAATGTAGTGCAGATGGTGAGCTTGCTGAACAGATTAATGTTGAATCATCTGCATATTGAATGCAGGTGGCATTTGGGATTGTTACATGCAGGTCGTTAATAAAAAGAGAGAAGAGAAGTGGACCTAGAATAGAGCCCTGAGGGACTCCCTGGGTGACAGGTAGAAGAGATGATATATTATCTGCCCAAAGAACTGCTTGTTGTCTATTGGTTAGGAAGGACCTGAACCATTTAATTGCTAAAGAGTCAAGGGCAAAGGATTCAAGAATGTTGATAAGAAGGGCATGGTTAACCATGTCGAAAGCTTTGGAGAGGTCAATAAAGAGAGCAGATGAGAGGTTGTTGTTATTGCGATTTCTATTTATAACATCTGTAAAGGATAGCAGGGCTGTCGTGGTACTATGGGATGGCCTAAAACCATGTTGGCATTTAGTTATCATGTTATTTTGAGTTAAATGGTTTAACAGTTGATGATGAACACATTTTTCCATAATTTTAGCTAAGGGAGATAAAAGTGCTATTGGCCGATAGTTAGAGTAGTCGTTTGAGTTTCCGCCTTTGTGAAGGGGAATGATATGGGAGATTTTCCAGATGTTAGGAACATTCCCTTCCTTAATGGTTCTATTTATGAGGATGGATATAGGATAAGAAATTACTTTGGCTGCTTTTTGGAGGTATTCAGAAGGTAACTGGTCAGCAGAAGGGGTACATGGCTTAAGTTTTTGGATGAATTTGAAGATAAGAGTGGTAGAGACTGGTTGTATTGAGAACTCAGGTAGAGTACTAGGTGTGGAAGTGGCAAGGTTTGAGCTGTCTAGAGTAAGTTGGCTTGCTAGTGTTTGTATGGTTTCTGTAAAGAAGGAATTAAAGGCATTGGCTGTTTGCTGGGGGGTGTTTGGATCTGCTGGAAGTGGGGCTGGCGTCTGAGAGTGCCCTGGGGAAAGGAGTTTATTTATACTAGACCAAAACTTCTGGGGGTTATTTTTGTGGTTTTGTTGTAGTTTATAGTAGTAGTTTTTTTTGTCGGATAGTATTGCCTTTTTTGTACTACTTCTCAGTTGCTTAAACAGTAGTTGCTCAGAAGTATTTTTGTTAGCTCTCCACTTATATTTCTAAGTAAGATTTTTTGTTTGGTTTCTTTGGAAAGCCAGGGGGCTGGTTTGGCTTTCATTTTGATGGTCCTTTTGGGTGCATGCCTATCAAGGATAGATAGAAATTTAGAGTTTAGATAGTCAATGGCTTGTTCAAGTGGTAGAATTTTTAAAGAGTTCCAGTCACAAGCATTTAGTTCATTTTGGAATAATGTTGGGTTGAAATGTTTGTTGGTATGTATGATTCTATAAATGGGGGGATTTGAGATATCATTTTTATGCCTAAGGATATAGGTTAAAGTATGATCACTAATATCGTCGGGTAGAGTTCCAACATTGTACCTTTGTTGTTGTCTATTTATAAGAATCCAGTCTAGTGTGCTCTCTTTTTTGTTTGGTTTGTTGATTCTGGTAGTGGAGGTTATAGTTTGACTGAATCCATGAAGGTTGATTAGGGACGAGGGATTATCAACTTTGATAGTTGTCCAATCAGTATTAAAATCACCAAGTATAATAGTTTCTTGGGGGTATGTGGAGGACACCTGGCTTAGTATATTCTATATCGTACTAATATTATTACCAGGTGGAAGGTAGATGCAAATGATATATAGGGATTTGTCCTTGTTAGTCTGGAATTTGGTAATAAGTACCTCAGCCTTGCTATTTTTAGGTGGGTCAAATGGTAAAGTGGAGATTTGAAGTCCCTCTTTGAATAAGATTGCAACTCCACCACCCTTACTTTTTATACGGTCTAGCCTAAGTATATTGTAGCCTTGTGGAATGATTTCATTGTCTTTGGTTGTTGGTTTTAACCATGTTTCTGTTAGACAGAGGATGTCAAAGTTATGGGTATCGAGGAGGGCATGGAGATGGGTTATTTTGTTATAAATGCTTCGGATATTCAGGTGTCCTATTAGGAAAGAGTTGGGAGGATTGGGCTGGGTTGTTAGTAGAGTGGGATTTGTGGGGCCAGGGTTGGGGTGGATGTCACCATCTTTTAAGTTGGGTTTACAGAGTCATGATGTAGGGATATTTATAAAGTTTGTTAGAAATTTCTCTTTCCTTATTGTGGATGTATGGTATTTGATGTGTGAGATTCTATGGTATTTAGGTAGTAGGTAGCTGGGAGTTGATGTAATGTTAATTTGACCTTTAGGGATGATAGAATTGTAAATTGTAAATTGAGAAGCTTAAGTACAGGTGGGCCACTATTACCTAAAGATATAAATAACAAATGTTGGTGATCTTAAGGACAACAAAAGATAGAGCCTTCCATCACCATCTACCAGAAATAATTCCCTAACCAGCGATGTGGTGAAAGCTCAATTTAAGCAGAAATCAGAAAGCATAATTGGGTGAATTTTGGGAGAAATAATAAGCTTTTAACAGGGAATATTATTTATGAGTAAGGACTGGGACCTGTATTACAATAGTGAGGATGTATCTGGAACCTGAAGAAATATATGATAATATTTTGTATGGAAGATATGAATTCAATAACAGGAACTCAAAGATAATTCATTTATTATTCCCTAAGTTACAATAACTGGGCTAGACTGGATAGAAGTTATATCTCACATGGGCATATTTAATTGAAAGCTTTAACACACATCCAATGACTATTATAAATCATGCACCAATAAGAGCTAAGACAAAGATGCAGGGTAATGAAGCAGAAATGAGACATGCGTGATTTTCTACTTATCTGTTAAAAAGCAAGGAATTTAAGGAATATGCTGTGAAAATAATTCAAGAGTTATTAAGAAACATAGACGTTTCATCATAAGGGATAGCTTATGAGTAGGATAAAATGAAATGGGGGTTAAAAACATGATAGAAATAAGAGAGAAAGAGATATGGGAAAGACATAAACGTAATTACTTAGATGACTAGACAAGTATTACAGAAGAAGGAGAATCTCACAGAACAAGAAGAGGATCAATTGTTGAGTGCTAAGGGGAAATACTGGAGGATTTGGATAATATTTGGATAATATTCATATGTTTATAATAGTTGCTGTTAAGCAAGTGTCTTAATAACAAGTCCAGAGTACAGAAACTTTTAGCACAATGGCTTAAGCAACATAAAATAGAAATAGTTATTGCCAGACACAGGGAACTTATGATAAAAAATAACCAGAGATCCGACATGGGGTATTAGAAATTTTTTGGAAATTTCCAGAAAAAGTTACATAAAGTAGAGGAACAGGAAACCAAGTAAAGGCACAAACTGAAATGTTCATTGAAGACTTAATTATGTCAGTGTTTGAGGAAGAGGAGGATCAACAATTAATAGCTCAGACAGGATGAGATGAGATTAAAATTGTGATGTATAATCAGTCAAAAGGTAAGTCTCCAGGAAGACTGCATTTTTGTGGAACTTTGGAAGTTAGGAGGGAATAAAGTGATAAATATCTCAATGTTTTGTTTAACAATATTTTAAAAGGGTGGTACAAACATCTTGCAAGAAAGATGTGGTGGTTACATTACCCAAAGAGGGTAAAGTGTCTTCAGACCCGCCTTCATATAGACCTGTTTTAATTCTAAGCCATGATTATAAAGTAGTGCTTATGGCTGTGCTAGCTAACAGAATGGCAAAGGTGTTGCCAACATTGATAGATATGGATCAGTGTGGTTTTGTGAAAGTGATGCAAACATTTAACATTAACAGAATATGAATTGATTAAACATAGCATTTGCATTCCCTGATAGAATAATAGGGTTAAAAAGGATGCTGTATGGAGGGTTGGATGCAAACATTAAGGTGTGAGAGTTTCTCTCTGACAAGCTGTGTTTGAACAGAGAAACTAGGTAGAGATGTCCATATTTCCCTTTGTTAACATATTTCCTTTATATTTAGAGCCATTAGCAAAAATAATAAGGGACTTACAAAGTGGCAGATAAAGCTGGTACTTGTAATCAAGAAAGGCCAGCTTTATTTGCAAAGATATTATTTTGTACTTGATAAACCCAGACAGGACATTTTGATGTTGTGGAATATTTTGAAACAGCTTCAGGCCTTTTCAGGATATAAAATTAATGAAGATAAAACAAAGGTTCTATCGGTAAACTATGTACCCATGCATGAATTTGTTTAGCAATACCCATAGTTATGTGGACATGATAAGATGAAGCATTCAGATATATAGGTTAAAAGAATTCTGTTATGTCAGCTAAGGATATATGAGAATAAACTAAAGAAAAGATAATACAACAAAATGAGAAGGTCAAATCTCTTGATTAAGGATAAGCATACTAAGATACAATCAGTGAAAATGTTTTTAGACCCTTTAATTTTATATACAGATCGGACCAGTTTCTGTCAACCAGAGGAGCAGCTGTGAATGATAATTAATAACAACATTAAGGAATTTATTGATATATAGATCAGACAAGTTTCTGTCAACCAGAGCAGCAGCTGTGGATAATAATTAATAACAAGTTTAAGGAATTTATTTGAGAGAGGAAGAGGGCAAGTGAACTAAGATAAGTTGATTTTCCCCATAAAACACGGTGGCTTGGGGTTATCTGATTTGAAGGGATACTTTAGAGCAACACATCTAAGGTTCATAAACACAACTCAAGCAAAAGATTATAAATCAAAATGAAACGTGATGATGAAATGGGGGGTCTAAAAATAAGGAGAGGGTAGGATTTTGGATGCAGGTTCTTAAGGAAAATAAAACAATGCTAAATATTATATTTACAAAGTAGCATAAAGTATTCTAAGAACCAAAACAAGACAGGAATGGAGAAAATATATTTTCACCAATAGGCTAACTGCAAGTAGAGGCATAAAAATAGCAAGAAAGTTTTAATTTTGTGATGGAAATTGGCAAAGAAACCAAGGTATTGGCAGCAAGTAACTGGGGAGGGGAAAGTAACAGAGTGGGATGAGGCTAAGAAGAATTTTGGAAATCAGATTAGAGACTGCATTCCCTACCAAAAGCTGATAATAGGGTTAAGGTAACAGAAAGGAACAGGGGAGTGCTAAGTGAAAGACCAGCTCTGGTAGAGTTTTTAGTTGAGTCTAGAATGGGAGCTTCTACTAAAAAAGGGATAGTTAGCAGGACATGTAACAGATTTCATGATACCTATAAGAATCAATCAGAGGAGGTTAGAAAAGATCAAGAAAAGAGAATAGTAAGGCATAATGGGAAGCAATCTAAATAGCTCTCAAATATGCAACAACGTCCAGAATTTTTAGGATTCTATATTGAAATGTTTGCATGCATTTTTCATACTCCAAGTGGACATCAGAACAAAAATTTCCTCATGAAAATGGTGGAGGTGTGATGGGAAAGAGAGAAAGAGGTAATCAGCAACATATTTTGGTGATTGTAATGAGTAAACAAAATGTAAAAATTCCAACCTGAGTACTTTGTCAGAAATGTTGGAGGATCAAATGGTTGCTACTATGGAAATTATTCTTTTAAGTTGTGATATAGGATTTGACCTGCCTAGACATAATAAGGTCTTACTAAATTTAACGCAGAAGTGACTCATGATATGGGATGCCGAAATGCAGTCCCCCCAATTAAAAAAAAAAAAAAAAAAAGCAATGCTATTAAAATCAGAAAGTCAGTAGACAACTTTTTATCCTTCTGTCTTATTTCCTGATTTTCAGAATTCCACAAATGTGCATGAGCAGAATTCCAAGGAAAGCTGAGACAGGAAAAAATCGACTTAGTTCTCTCATTGGACTGTATTCAAAATAGCTTGGCAGCAAGCTTATTCCACCAGTCTGTGGGATTCTTTCATCTTATTGTTGAAGATGTTGGAGATGTCACTCAAAAGCATCTTATCAGACAAATGAATGAAGCAGGGAAGAGCTTTTCTTTTTGGTTCAGCATGCCTCAGGTATCTCAGAGAATTAGAGACTGAAAATGAAAGAAATTAAAAGTGGCAGTGCGGAGGAATGAATACAGGAACAAGTATTTTGGTTTTATTTATTTATTTTTGCAAGTTTAATTTTTATAGGCAGCATACCTGCCACTTCTAGAAGTATTTCGTGTGTGTGTGTGTGTGTGTGTGTGTGTGTGTGTGTGTGTGTGTGTGTGTGTGTGTGTGTGTATATATATATATATATATATATATATATATATATATACACATACACATGCAAATGTATGCATGTGTGGGGGACGGCGTAGATACTCTCAAAACTCACTGATTTTGCAAAATGGCTCAGATGTCATATTTCAATTTCCTCCTTGTAAAGTTTATGGCTTTTCCTGCAAATAAGTAAGGATTACAGTCTCTAAATGATAATAATAGATATTTGAGTTTCAGTTTCAACAACGTTCAAAACAGCATGCTATGTTATGTTAGCAAATCTCTGACTTTATAAGATGATATGGCTACCTCTGATTTTGGTCCATTGTCCACCATTATTTTACATTTCTCCATGATTCATATGAGGTATGTGGGGTGCAGTGAGTTGAATACTATTCTGAGAGCTGTAAGCTGACCAGATAAATTTGTATATGGCAGTTATTTATGTCTGTATTCATCTAATTACAATCAATGATCTCAAATATACAGTCATACAAGTGGCTTTAAATGATGGTCACATAGATGCTCTCAGTTGTCCCTGATTTCACAAAATTTTTCTGACTTTTTGCCCCATATTTTATTTTATTCCTTATAATATGTTGTAGTCACTAAATAATGATAACAGATATAGTAAAGGTTTCAGACTCACTAGCCTTCAGAGCAGCATGCCAATGCAAAACCTGTTATTCTAGCAAGTTTTTAAGTATATGAAGGCAGTACCTGTTCCAGAATTTGGTCATTTATGTGTCACCATTGTTAGCTTTCTCCTTGATTCTTCAGCGAAGAGGTTGAGAGATATGTGTGAGTGTGTTGGGGGGAGGAGTTGCAGTCAGCTGTATACTGTATTCTGAGAGCAATGAGAGGAGAGGCTAATGTATGTATTTATTCAAGTTGATGCAATCAAGCATCTGAAGTGTATAGTCAAAATCATAGAAGTGGTTGTTATTGATGGTCATATCTGTGTGTGTGGGTGGAGGGGGATTAGTTGCTCTAAGCTGTCCCTGATTTTGTTTCTTATTTTCTGCATCATAGTTTGGTCTGGTACTTGTAAAGTTTGTGTTTTTAATCCTGGCAAATCAATAAAGATTGCAGTTAGGTACAGAAGGTACAGAAGTACCTCACAAAGAGGATTACTGGCCTCAAACAAATGCCCTACACTGACCGCCTCAAAAAACTCCAGCTTTACTCCGTAGCATATCACCTACTCCGAGGTGATCTCTGCCTAACATATAAAGCTATGTCAAACCCAGAGCTATTGGACATGCTACACTTAAAGAAATCCCAATCCCTTCAAGCTACACACTCTAGGGATTTAAACCTTGTCACCACAATAAACAGGACATGCTGAAGGGATAGATTCCTATCCCAGAGACTTCCCATACTCTGGAACGGACTACCCATCTATGTCAAGCAAAGTTCTTCATTAGCACTCTTCAAGAAAAATCTTGATGAGTGGATGGGAAATAGGAAATACACCCCGTGGATCACTTCTGTGTCTCTGCTCGGCAGTGGCACAGGAAAATAACTTTCTTGGGTGGCATAAGCCAGGGAACCTTGTTGGCTAGGCTTATGTAGGCACT
The DNA here is from genome assembly GCF_019279795.1 of Protopterus annectens. Taxonomy (NCBI): domain Eukaryota; kingdom Metazoa; phylum Chordata; order Ceratodontiformes; family Protopteridae; genus Protopterus; species Protopterus annectens. The sequence continues at coordinate 607,326,139 of NC_056725.1, read as the reverse complement.
TGGGCCAATAGCTTAGTACCTAACTATGAACATATGAACCTATGAACTAAATAATATTGTCATTTCAGCTTGAAACTTAACAGCCTTCAAAAAATATATTAATTTAAAGCCTGTTTCTGAATTTATAAACATAACTGCACCTGACTTTGGTCCTTTGTCCGTCATTATTTTTTAGCTTTGTCATTAAGTGATAAGAAGTTGAGAGATGAATAGTGCAGCAGTTTGCATTTGGGTTGCACTATATTCTGATAGTACTAAACAGAGAAGATGATAAATTTGTATATGGTAGTTATTTATGTATTTATTCATTCACTTGGCCACAATCAAACATCTCAGCTGTACAGTAGCAGTCATACAAGTGGCTGAAATTGATGGTCACATCTATGAGTGTGTGTGTGTGTGTGGGGGGGGGGGGATTTAAAATAAGTTACTTCTGGCCAGCTGTTATTATTTTTTATTTTATTATATTCTAATATCTGAGGTGTATACAGTCAATAAAGTTGGATTTAATTGCTTTCTCCAGGGGTTGCCTGTGATTGAAAGCGATCAATACTGTTGTCATTTGTTTAAGTCAAGTAGTTATTTTATTTTTGCAGAAGCAGTGTGCATAATGTTTTCACTTTCTATCACAGTCGAACATCAGCATTAAACAATATTGGTTTTTATTCTTATAAGTCTCTTTACGATAATATTGTTACTAAATTGCAGAGACATGGAGCAAGCTTAATCAAGAGAAAACATAACAAATTATCTTGTGATTCTTTGGCATATGGTAAAAACCAAGGTTTTTGTTAAAAGAAATTAATGTAGATTTAGATATATTGGATTCTGGTGGTTCTGTCACTTCTATTAACAATAATGGTGAAATCCATTGTACTAATGGGTGCTTAATTCTAATTCTGTCAACAACAATGCAAGTGTTACAAGGAGTTCCTCTTCTTTTCAGTTTTGGTCCCCCGTGGTGAACAACACAGTGGGGAAAGGAAATGGAAGAGCAAACCAGGGTCCCAAGGAAATGAGAAAGGGATGAAAGAAATAGAAATTGTTTCTATTTGTCAGTTGTATAATTTGAGCGATTTACAGCTTACTAATGAAGATATTAGTGTTCTTCAAAAAGGCTTTTCATTCATTCCATATTTAAGGGCCTCTATCACTGATATTGTGATTGATCTTAAACTGCTTGTCAGAAAGCTCAATCTTAAATATATTTTTGATGGCACTGAAGGGGCTTCTAATGTTTCACATAGAAAACCTAGTAGTGTGAATCCTACATTAATGTCAACTCTAAATGTTTTTTTCTAATTTATGTGAAAATGATCTTTGATCTCTTCTAAATAGCAAAATGAGTAAGAAGTATTATAATTTAAGTTCTCAAGAATTTAAGGCTTTTAAGTCCCTTAAAATGCATAAAGATTATCATTTTATGAAGGCTGATAAGGGGAATGACCTTGTTATCATGAATATACATGATTATAAAACTGCTACTTCTTATTTGTTGAATGATAAAGACAGTTACAGTATGGCCAGTAAGGGGTTTGTAAGGAGGAGGTTCTTTGAATTAGATAATTGTTTATCAGAGTTACCTAATTAAGGGTATATTGACTTAACCACTTTTGAGTTTCTTTTTGTGGAGAAACCACAACTAGGTATCCTTTTTCAGATACCAAAAATACATAAAGATGTGGCAAATCCACATTTTAGGCTGATAGTATCTTCCAAGAAAAGCAAGACTGTCACTACAGCTCATTATTTAGACAGCCTTCTTAATCCATTAACCTTGTAAACTAAGTTCTTTTTGAAAGACTCTTGGGAATTTTTAAATTTGCTTAAGAACTATGTTTTTACAGGATGTAAATCTCTGCTTGTAACAATTGATATAGCATCTTTATATACTTCTATTGATCAAGAAATGGGTATTAAATTCATCAAAGATTTTTTTACCCATTGTACTGATTTTGGGCAAATAAAGATCAATAATGTTTGCTTGTTATTAAACTTGGTATTAAATAATATTCTTGTCTTTGATGGAAACATTTACCAACAAAAGAGTGGAATGGTCATGGGTTCTAACATGGCCCCTGCTTTTGCCATCTTGTTTCTCTTTTGTTGGGAAACCATTGTGTTAACTAAACTAGAAGGCTTTGAATTTGCCTCCTTTTATAGGAGATACATTGATTATTTGTTTTTTATTTGGACAGGGTCATTAGAAAATTTGCATGCATTTTTGGATGATATCAATACTAATGGTGTTGGCTTGAAATTTATTTTAATTGTGTTGGGACCAGAGTTAATTTCTTGGATCTCATTATATCTATGAATGTTAAAGAAATTGTTTTTTTCCAGCTCTATGTTTTGAAAAGACACTTACTTGAATCATTTTTTACATTTTAAAAGTATATATCCACAGTTTATGAAAATGAATACTGTTTGTGGACAAATTATCCATCTTAGTAAGTTAATTAGTCATAATGATTTGTTTTCTAAGGAAACGGATACATTCGTTAACATGTTTATTTCTAGGGGTTATCCAACAGTTCAACTGATGGAAATTAGACAAGAAATTTATGAAGTAAGGCATACCAAGTTTCCACCTATTTTATTAAGCGCGTTTGTTCCTAAAGCCAGTAATGTTGAATTAAGAAATATGGTTAAGAATTTGTCCTTCCCTGTTCCTATATGTGTTGATTCATATGATATCAAAAGAATTTTGATTGATAATTGGAAGGTTATTTTAGGTAACAGTGACCTTATATGGGTAGTTGGTGATCACCCACAAATTTTACAAAAAGGTTTCCAGGATTAAATCATTATTAGAATTTGGGGAGCCTGCCATATTTTCAGGTGTTAAAGGGCCTTTGGGACTTACCCATGCTATAACTGCAAGCATTGCAGGTTTATTAATCCAGTTCAAAGTGTTTTTTTTTCCCAAGCATTTGAATAGAACTGTATATAGCAAAAATATATTTAATTGTAAAAGCACAGGAATAGTATCTTTAGCAATCTGTGCCAATTGTGAATGTTATTATGTGGGAAAAACAATTAGGCCTTTATACAAAAGTATTTATGAACACCGAACAGCCATTAGAAAAGGTGATTTTACTAACACCCTAGACAAGCACCCTAGTGACTGCTTTAATTTTAGGAAGTTTACATTTTTTGTGTTAGATTTTGTTGATCCCTGGCCATCTGTAAATGATTACAATACTGTATTTGAAATTAAAGAATTAAAATGGCAGGTTTCTTTAAAAGCAAACCATGCTCCTGGTCTTAATGGGTTCATTAACATTAAGTGTTTGTTAAGGAACTGAGTTAATTATTAATGAATATTTTAATATGTTATTCGATTTCATTTCTTATTGGCTTATTTAATAATTTGAATAATTGTTTTATTGATGTTTAATGTCTATTGGTGTTTTGATAGCAGATTTTTGTATTTAAATAAGTTTTATGTACCAGTTGATTGTTCTGAAAAAATTCATAATATTAAACGAATGAAAATGCTTAACTACTCTATTTTCTAGTCTTGTGGGGTCTTTTGAAATTTTAAGCACTTTGTTTAGTTTTTTTTTCTAGTGTTTAGTTTTTAGTGTCTTGGGCAATGGTGTTCAGTAATTTTATTTTTACATGCAGAATAATGTTTTGGAGAAGGAGTGAGGTTTAGGGGAAGGCAGGAATTGAACAACTTATATAAAGTTGGATTGGATGATAATTGTATAAAAGCATGTATGCAATGCATTTTTGTAACTGTGAACATGTTAACATGGTTTGTTTTCTTTTATATAAATATATGTTTGCCAATGTCTTAAGTGATAATTCAGTAAAGGTATGAATAAAAAAATGGTTGCTATTACCATCACATAAAGCTCATGTCTAAGGTTCAGCAGTTTCAGTACTACACTAAATCACTTACTTACATGGCAACTTACTGTGCTGTTACTGCCTAGTTTACATAACTTACTTTTGTTATTTACTGAGTCACTCAATAATATCACAGCTTCTGTGCTGTTGCTAAGTCACTGAGTTACTTACTTAATGCCATAGTTTACTGCATTGTTACTAAATGAGTCACTCACTTACACCACAACTTACTATGCTGTTGCTGAGTCTCTGAGTCACTTACTTACGCTGTAGCTTATTGCAATGTCACTGAGTCATGTACGTACAGCACAAATTACTGTGTTGTTACTGACTTATTCACATACATCACAACTTACTGTGCTGTCACTAACTGAGTCACTCACTTACATTACAGCTTACTGTGCTATTACTGAGTCTTTCAGTTACACCAGGGCTTACTGTGCTGTTACTAACCGAGTCACTTACTAACAGTACAGCTTACTGTGCTGTTATTAACTGAGTCACTCACTTACATCACAACTTACTGTTCTATCACTGAGTCACTCAGTTACACCACAGATTACTGTGCTGTTACTAACTGAGTTATTCCCTTACATCAGAACTTACTGTGCAGTTGAGTCACTCACTTACAACACAACTTACTGTGCTGCTAATAACTGAGTCACGCACTTCCATCACAGCTTACTGTGTTGTTACTGAGTCATTTACTTATACCACAGTTTACTATATTATTACTAACTGTGCAATTTACTTATACCACAGTTTACTATGCTATTATTAACTGAGCCACTCAGTTACACCACAGCTTACTGTGCTGTTACTGGGTCATTCACTTACAGCACAACTTTTGTGTTGTTACTAACTGAGCCACTCACTTACATCACAGCTTACTGTGCTGTTACTCAGTCATTTTCTTATACCACAGCTTAGTATTCTGTTACTGAGTCAGCTGGCTGCGCTGTTAACTGAGTCACTCACTTACAGCACAACTTACTGTGCTGTTACTCTCTAAGTCACTCACATACACCACAGCTTACTATGCTTTTACTAACTGATTTACTCACTTACAGCACATCTTGCTGTGCTGTTTCTAACTGGGTCACTCACTTCCATCACATCTTACTGTGCTGTTACTGTTTGTGAGTCACTTAGTTACACCACAGCTTATTGTGCTTTTACTGAGTCACTCACTTACAGCATAACTTACTATACTGTAACTAACTGAGTCATTCACTTACAGCACAGCTTTCTGTGCTGTTACTAAGTCCCTCAGTTATACCACAGCTTACGGGAGTGCGTTTGTTTCTATACATCTGTGTATCTCTGATAAATGTGAGCTTATATGCTTTAATATAATAATAATTAATAATATATCCTTTAATTTCTGATTAGCTTTACCTATATAAAACAACTACAGGAGACACAGTTGGCTAAATAGACAACATTTTCTGTTGATCATGTAGCATAAACTCTGAATTCAAACTCTTTTTTTGTAACTGAGTGGCAAAATATAGCATCAGTATTTATATTATTACGGAAACTGCAATTAAAACAAGGTTTTGTACCTTTTTTATGTATTTTAGACCAATATCTTTCTCTTTTAGGTCTTTATATCATAGAAGTTGTTTCAAATTTCTTTCTCTCTTAAAAGTAAAGGTAGGTTTATCACCAACAATACTCTTAATATCAGGTTTGGATTTAAGTATTGCCCATTTCTTGTCTATAATCTGTGTAATAGTTCCTGTGTAGTTATTATATTTCATAATATATCCGGTCTCATGTGTATTTGTATTATCATTACTCATATTATAACCTTTACAATCAACATGTATAGATGGCATAGCTATAGTACCATGTAACTTGCTTACTTCACATTGATTTCATATAAGCATACTTTCTTTATAACCCCTTAGTCTAAAGTCACATGACATATTTTCAATTTCTTCATGAAACAGTTCTTCATAAGTATTTAACCTGCTCAATCTAAGAAATTGACTTTTTGCAACACTATTAAATACATGCATGCTTTCTAAATGAAGGTAGTGAGTAGCCTGAACATCTTTTTTTAAAAATCATTGTATCCAGCTTCTTATCATGAATAGAGAGAGGACTGTCTAAAAAATCAATACTTTCATGTGAATATTTCTTATCAAAGACAAGCAGTAATATCTTGAAGTAGTCGTATATAAGTTTCTAATTCATCTGTTATCCCAGTCCATACAAAGAACACATCATCAAAAAATGTTTTGAAAAAAGCTACATCATTGTTCTTGCAATTAATGTTTACTTCACTCTTATCAAAAACATTATCTTCCCATTTAGCCAAAACCAAATTAGCATATGTGTTATCCACTGAGGCAACCCCTAACTTCTGATGGTAAAATTCATTGTTAAATATAAATACATTATTGATAAGTATAATTTCTAATACAGAACATAATGTTTCTATTCTAATAGCTGAGTAGCCATTGTATGTGCATAGATATTCTCGTATTGCTTGAATACCATAGTCATTTGGTATAACTGTAAATAGTGATTTGATGTCCATTGTAACTAAAGTAACATCTTTTCTACAATAGGTTATAAACCATGTATTTAAGCTTACCAAAAATCTGTGGTATCTTTTATGTAGCTGGGACTATATTTCAAAAGTGATTTAAGCTGTTGTTCTAAACATTTAAAAATAGCTGTAGTCACCCATCTGTTACAGGTGACAATAGGTCCCATCGAGGGTTTATTAATATTTTTATGAATTTTAGGCAATCCATAAATTACAGGTATCACAGGGTTAGCAACATACAAGTAATTATAAAATTCAGGTAAAATGGAACCATCCATTAAAAAAATCATATAAGACAGTTTTTCACATTATATATAATGGTGCCAAGCATATTTTTCCAATTTTAAAGTAGTAATATCAGATAAAACATCATACATCAAATTATCATAAAATACAGTGTCCATAATATCAATCTTGCCACCTTTATCTGCCTGTTTGATTATTATACCATTATTCAAACATAATTTAACCAAACCTTTTCTTTCCTCAGAATTTAAATGAAAAAACTTTTTCTTACTGCCATTAGCGAATGCATCACATATATTTTGCTCACACATATCTAAAAAAGCTTTAGTTAAAGCATTGTTAAAAGGTATAAAAGTACTTGGTCTTTTAAGTTGTACATAATTATTATCTGAACTTTTATATAAGATTTTAAGGTCAACATTTCTGATAAATATTCGCAAATTGGTTACAGTCACTAACATTTGCCTCACAGGAGGACACAAATGACAAACCTTTGTTGAGCAGCTTAAGTTCATTCTCCTAGAAATTACATTTAGATAAATTCAGTATGTTATTGCAAGTTATTTCTTCGACTGCTTGCTTCTTGTAGCGGGTCCTACTGCCACAGAGATTGACTCCATCTGTGTAAGTGCAGGATTTGAACTTCTTCTTTTCTTAATTCACCCTCTTTCTTGTTGTTTTACTTTGATCGGCAGTTGTACCTGAAACCAATCTGTTCTTATACAGAGACTGTATTTTGCTACCCTGTTACAAAAAAAGAGTTTGAATTTAGAGTTTATGCTACATGTTCAACAAAAAATGTTGTCTATTTAGTCAACTGTGTCTCCTATAGTTGTTTTTATATATGTAATACTAAGCAGAAATTAAAGGAGCATATAAACTCACATCTATCGGAGATACGCAGATGTATAGAAACAAATACACTATATAAACATATTGCTTCAAAAGGTAATACACACAGATTTAAGTTTAGAGTCAATCAAGTTGTACAGTTAGGTATGCGTGGGGGTGATAAAGTTAACAGCACAGAAATTGCAGAGTACAGATGGATACATTTTTAGAGCAGATTTTCACCTGGTTTAAACAGGCATTGTTTTATTTGATTTTACAATGTCTTTTTATATTTGAATGTTTAAACTATGAGGTTTCAGGATATTTATGCTGGGTTGTGTATTGTATTTTATTATTTTACTTGTAATTTTTTAATCTATTTTTTTAAATAATTGTTTTTTCAAATAATTGCAATTGCTAATTGCTGCTTTGTTCTGACTGGGTGGTTGCAATTTTTAAGGAATGTGATTTTGTTAGTATGTGTTTTGCTTGTGTTTGATTAAAGTTATTTATACAGTGGGATACAGTGTGTTCCTAGTATTCTCTTCATCTACCAATTGCTTACACCACAGCTTGCTTTGCTATTATTAATCTAGCCATTTGCTGACACCACAGCTTACTGTGCTTTTAATAAGTTATTCACTCATTTACGCTACATCTTATTGTATTATAAATAACTGATTCACTCATTTATGCAACAGCTTACTGTGCTGTTACTGATTGCCTCAGCTACGCTAAGGTTCTACTGTGCTGTTATTAATTGTTTCACTCACTTACACCAAGGTCTACTGGGCTATTACCACGTGATTCGTGAATGGGCAGCTTAAGCAGTACATTATAACACAATCTGAATTATGCTGGATAATCACGATCTACGTCTGTGTCATAAATACTGGATATGCGTGTTCATACATGGAGATGGAGGCAGGAAAATTCATGTAGCTGATATAGTTTATGGGAGGAATCAGATTACACAAGCAGCCAATGGCTTGCTAGGATCCTCTGGCAATCGTAAATGTAATAACAATACTAGTTAAAATGCTGTTTACCGTGGGGCCGTGGTGTAAGAAGACAGCTGTAGTTTGCTGAGTATCATATCTCTACAATTAACAGCTAGTCCTGGTCTTAGCAACGCACCACTTGTTTTTAATCCAGAGCTGGGCTGATACCACTGCATAGTACAGTGCTCATTGACCTTCCAGTGTGCTCTCCATGGTGTATACAACCACTCTCTTATGCCTTGCTGTTCTTTGCAATACTCAGCAAGATGGCCTCTGTAAGAAATATATGCTTTCAGACCCTAAATACTGCATAGCCCATGAGCCTTTAAGTATACCTCACAACTCATTATGGATTGAGGATGCACCTTATAACCCATGATATTGTTAAGGAATTATTTGCAATGCTATATTACAAGTAATTTACAACAGAAACTGGCAACGTATTCCAAATATTGGAATTTATGAAAAATTGTTGTCATTTGGCAAGTACTTTTGATGTTGATAATTACGTGTTCATTATGAGTGCTTCAGTTAATGGCACTATGGTAACAAGCCCTATGACAACAGTGTGCTATCACCAGAAAATTAGGAACACAAACATGGATGTAGTTTAATGGAATACAGTGCTCTACTGTATCCCGGATGAATATTTAATGAATGTTTAATGAAATACTGACTGCTTGATTCTCATGGATGTATGCAATTCATTGGAAAACTGTGTCCTAATGTACTCCTGGATGTATTTAGTTTAATGGAATACTGCGTCTGTGGTACTATGGATGTATTTTTGTTGTGAAGAAAAAATGAGAACTATCCAGATCCTGGATGCCCAGATCAATCTTCATTAAATCCAAATACACCTCAAGATTGGTTAAACAGTGCAACTCTCTAGAGCTACTCCAGGTACAATTAAATATAGGTAAAATACACTACCACATCATCATTAGCTACAGGACACCACCATGAACCAAGAGAAACACACAGACTACCTGGACTTGCTAGAATCACTCCCTATACAAACACTTTGGTCATGAAAGATTTCAACTATCCTTCCACAGACTGGACAACCTGCATAAGCAGAAATGTGATCACCCTGAGGTTCCTGGACTTTGTTAATTCAAATCTGGAAACAGCTAGTCAGCACCCATACAAGGAGATTGAATATCCTGGATCTGGTACTCACCGACATGGGGGGGGGGGGGTGTCACTACACTACCCCATGTGTGCTGCTCTCCCTGGTGAGATCAGACCATAAATCTGTCTCATTTGAAGTAAATATCAGACTGGACACCCCAACAGGAGCAAACAAACTGAAATATTTCTCTAAAGCAAACTTTAGCCTACTAAGCAATGGTATAAAAAGTTTCAACCCCCCTGCTAACACAGCTAACAATGACTCCTTTACAGAGGAGTACATAAATGTCCTGTATAGACATTTAAACAACTGTATAGATTTGGCTGTACCTGTCAGGATCAAAACTAGGTCCACTCAAAGAAACAGGCCACCCTGGTGGACCACAAGGATAACTAGGTTATATAACAAAAGGAAGAAACTGTTATCCAAGAACAAGAGAGAACATACTTACCAAAGGAAAAATACCCTCCACAGTTTGACCAAGCAAATCTGATATCTTGTAAAGTCCTCTAATGCCAATTACAAAGCTAAATTAGCATCTCTAGCTAAGGACAATCATAAGGCTTTCTTTAGCTATGTCCGAAATCTTAAAGGGAAAGCCAAGCTATCTGCCGAACTGATTGTGGATGGTACTACTCACACTGAACTCAAAGAAAGTGCCAACTAGCTTGCTGACAGATTTGGTGCAAATTTCACCCCATCCCCTTTGGACACACCTCAAAGCATCCCTGTCACCAGTCCACTACCTATTATCTCCAAAGAACAAGTCATATCTGCCAAAAACACAGCCTCCATGGGACCAGATAACATCTCAGGCTGCATACTAAACAATCTAAAACAATACCTAGCAGAACCACTTAGCACTCTCTTCATCCATAGCCTGAACACTGGCTTTGTTCCAGAAGAGTAGAGAACAGCAACAGTAATCCCATCAACCGACCTTGAGAATGATAGACTCATAAGCCTAACCAGCCTTATCTGCAAGGCCATGGAAAGAATCATCATGGACTTTATCAGCAAGGACATTGGCAACTTCCAAACTCTTGATCTGACCCAGTTTGTCTTTGTTAAGGGCAAGTCTTGCTTATTAAACCTGGTGGACTTCTTTGAGAATGTCACCAAAGCCCTGGATGAGGGCAAAGTAATACATACTGCCTATCTTGACTTAGCCAAGGCCTTCAACTCAATCCCCCACTCAGGTATCATTGAGAAACTCTCCCAGCTGGAGATTAACCCATGCACCCCTAGATGGGTAGCAAACTCACTCACCAACATAACGCATACTGTCAAAGCTGGGGATTCCACCTCCACCAGCAGTGATGTACCACAGGAATCTGTACTGGGCCCTGTACTATTTGGAATCTATGTGAAAGTAGGTGGCCTGTAGCTTATCAAGTTTGCAGATGACTGCAAACTAGGTGCAATCACTGTGTCCCCCAACAATGGTAACATAGTACAAAAGGGGCTAACACCGACTAATGATTGGTGCCAGAGTCAGAATTTAAAACAAAACGCAAAAAAGTGCATCATTATCCCCTTTGGCAAAGAAGTGTCCCCTGCAATTTACATTATAGATAGCACCTCCTAAGCTCAAATACAGTGGTGAGAGACTTTGGGAACACAGGTTCATAGGTTCATAGGTTGGTACTAGGCTATCGGCCCTAGGGCCTATACAAGCCTAGCCATAACAATTCCCTGGCTATTTCTTCCCACACTATTTACTTCCCTGGACCCCTGTCTAGCAGGGCGACTGATGTGATCCCTGGGGTGAATTTCCTTTCTTCCATCCAATCATCAAGGTTCCTTTTGAAGAGGGCCAAAGAGGCGCTCTGCTTGACATGTATGGGCAGTCTATTCCAGATTCTTGGGAGTCTCTGGGTCAGGAACCTATCCCTCCAGCATGTTTTGTTTATTGTGTTGAAAAGATTTAGATCCCTGGAGCGTGTGGCTCTGAGGGATTGGCATTTAAGTGTAGCATGTCCAACAGCTCTGGTTTTGACATGGCCTTGTATGTTAAGCAGAGATTGCCTTGGAGTAGACGATATGCGACCGACAGAGTATAGCTGGAGTTTTGTAAGGCGGTCAGTATAGGGCATCTGCTTTAGGCCTGTGATTCTTTTAGTGAGGTATTTCTGCGGCCTTTCCAGTTGTTGCAGATGTCTTGAGAGGTACATACCAAATGGGAAGTTGTATTCTATAATGGGTCTAATGAAGGATGAGTACAGTGGGACAATGACCTCCGTTTTTCTGGATAAAAAGCCCTTAGTGATGAGATGTGCCGCATAGAAGAATTTTCTGACTGTTGCAGCGATGTGGATATTGAAGGTGAGACCACTGTCCACCTGTGTCCCTAAATCTCTTATCACACTTTCGGTGTTTAGTGTACTGCCACCTATGTGATAATTCACGGGTACATGTTTTTTCCCAAAGGGGATAACTATACATTTCTTGGCATTGAGCTTGAACCCATGGCTCTGGCACCAAGCATCTGTTTCTGTAAGGCCCTTTTGTAGAGTATCCACATCATTTGGGGATTCAATAATGGCTCCCAGTTTGCAGTCATCTGTGAACTTTATTAGCCAGAGTCCCTTAGTGTTGGCCTGTACTTTAGAGAAGTAGATGCCAAACAAGAGAGGTCCCAGGACTGAACCCTGAGGTACTCCACTTGTCACTTGTCTGGAGCTAGATTTGGAGTCAGCTACTTTTACAGTGTGGGTTCTGTCAGTAAGCCAGTTGGCAACCCATCGAGTGATGTAGGGATTAATGCCCAGCTTAGTAAGTTTATCTATGATTCCAGAGTGGGGGATGGTGTCAAAGGCCTTGGTGAGGTCCAAATAGGCTGCGTGGACTGCCTTACCCTCGTCCATGGCTTTGGAGACTGATTCAAAGAAGTCAATAAGGTTCAGGAGACAAGATCAGCCCTTCACAAACCCAAACTGGGTGGGGTCCAGTGTTTTAAGGTTGCCAATGTCTTTGTTTATAAGTTTCATGATAATACGTTCCATGGCCTTGTAGATCAGGCTCGTCAGACTGATGGGGCGGTATTTCCCAGGATCCAAGGTGGATCACCCCTTGTGGAGTGGGATAACTGTAGCTGTGCGCCACTCAGTGGTTGACAGCAATTTAACTTTGATCACCATCTCTCCACAGTAGTAAGGAAAGCCTTCTAAGTTGTGCATCTCATAAATAAGGGCATCTCATCCAAAACTAAGGATGTTATAACTCCTCTATAATCGACCCTCATCAAACCACTAATTGAGTACAATGCTCCCTTTTGCATGTACCTCACCAGACACCTGCAATAACAGGAGAGACCACAGCTGTTTCTAACCAAGAAAATTGAGGGCCTCCAAAACATTGTCTACATGGAAAGATTGAAGGCCCTGTCTTCGTACTCTGTATTCTGCAGGCTGCTGAGAGTTGACCTGTGCCTGGCCTACAGAGCGATGACTGATCCTGCCCTAATAGAAATGCTGCATGTCTGCAAATCAAATGGGACAAGAGTCACTCATTCCAGGGATCTCAACTTAGCCTGTGACATAAACAGAATATGTTAGAGAGATTGCTACTCGTCTGGAATAAACTCCCATTTCATATGAAGCAGAGCTCCTCAATGACCCTATTGAAGTGTATCCTTGACAACTGGATGGGAGACCGTAAATTAAGCCTGTGTGTGGCATCTATGTCCCCCATGGACAGGTCCAGTCAGCGCTAATCACTGATTTGCTCTGCTAACAACGACCATCTAACCATGGTCAACTAGAGACAAGGGTATTACATGGCTAGGCTTGTTAATGCTCTAGGGCCATTAGCCTAGTAACCTCCTATGAACATACAAACCTATTAATTGTAGTAATTATATCACTTATATAAACCTAACTTCAGGTAAATGCAGAACATCATGTCATTGCAAAGTGCATAGTTAGCATGTTTTACAGTCAAAAATAATTTCTTATATGTTTATGCAATTTTGCCCATTTCAGTATCAGATCAGGGAATGCTTTGTGACTGGAAAACATGTTAACCAGACTGTGTTCATGTAACATGGCACTTCACACAGCAACATAATATTGGCTTCCTGCTATGTACTTTATTACTACAGGTTATGTAGTTTTCTTGCATACTTGGGATCAGGTTAGCCATCTTTTTTTCTTTGCAAACTAGAGGGATGCAGTAGGATTTGAAATTAGAGTAACTTTACAGGTGGTTATGTGTGTAGGTGACAGGGTTGGCAAAATGCCCTGAGAGGAAAAACTAAAATGTGTCCTCCTTACCCTTGACTATAAATGTATACTAGTACTGCGCATACATTTCTTAGGTGTAGCTAGGCACACACCATGCATGCCATAGTATCCACCTCTCAGCAATAATGTATTTAATATTTTGTGCATTGATATGAGCCAGAATTATTAAATGACATATCCGTCATGGCTTATTGTTAAATATTTAGTTAAAATTTGAAGGGGGTGATGGGGATAAATTCATGGATAGAACTACAGTTAAGAAGTTGGTGTATAGATCCATAATTCTGGCTGTGTCCCTGATATATTTATCCCAGCTGGTTGTGGCCTGTAGTATCATTCCACATGTATTTATTTTCCACATGGTGAAATTCAAAAATATTTTGACTTTCAGAAGGTTAAATGAAACATATTTGATTTCTTAGCTTTGTCTGTTCTAATAAATAAAAAGTCATGTTTAGTAATCAGTTCTACTCTGGATGTCTTAGACCCTTCATTTGGCTAATTAGATATCACTAAATGAATTCCATATATTTTGTTTAGTCTAAAAGAGCAATACACATAAACACACACACACACACACACACACACACACACACACACACACGCACACACACACACACACACACACACACACACACACACACACACACACACAAAAAAAACAAGAAACTGAACCCATATTAGGTCTATATATATAAATGTAACAATATATGTTGATCTCTACTCTTAATGCTCTTGATAATTTTGATATTGGCAAGTCACCACAATCATGTTGACACAAAAAGCAAAGTTGAATCTAAACAGCATACATTCACAAAAAGATGTTTTTCAAAAATAGCTTCCAGAAATTATTGAAAACTTAAACTCTAACCTCTAATGGGATTATTACCACAGGCATTCATAACACATGCATCTGGAGAAGTTAAAAACAGTTCTAGTTTTACATATCTATAAACTAAGTTAGTTAAGGTTCGTAAGCAATGAATTGTCCCTATAGACAGATACAACCGTCTTCTTATGATTTATTTACATTCCAGTCCACATCCTGTTAAATAAAACACTGAATGCAAAAATAGATTAAGTAGTATAAAACCAAAATCTGACCCCGGCAACTTCCAGACAGTCATGGCTCTTCATTTGTAGCTACTGCCCCTTTTCCTTATACTCCAGAATCTAGCCACGTAAAGACCCACAGAAGAGCATCTGGATCACTTCTAGTGGTGTCAAATAAATAAATTAATACAGCATACCATGGCTTCCAAGATGGCTGCACATTGATCAACAGCTTGACTTCAGCTCTCCCAGTGTGAAAACAGAAAACGAGAAACTGCACTCAGCGATACTGTCAACTGAGTAAAATTCAGTTACATGATAGTAAGTGTACTCCCTGGATGCCTGCATAAAAGAAACTAAGAATCCCTGAAAGGAAATCAGCTAGAAAAGGTGAAAACAAAACACTGACTGGGAGGAATACTGCAGCTGTTAAGCAAAAGACAGTTCAAGCTCCAGCTTTGGTGCAACACAGGGCTTCCAGTAATCTAGAGGAAACAAGTCAAATGTGTGAACTGAGTAAAATAAATGAAACACTGAAGGACAATATCAACTCAAATAACAAAAGGCTGGAAAAATGGAAGAAGCTGTAAACAGATATTCATCTAAGCAGACAAAGCTGGCAAAATCATACAACAAAATGTGTCACTGTTAGACAAAGGCACAGTATACTAACCTCGAAAAAGGGCATAGCAAAATTCATTTAAAATGGGTGGCAAAAGCCAAACACACGCTGGCTAGGCTTATAAATGCCCTAGGGCAGATAGCCTAGTATGAACCTATGAACCTAAAATGAGGAAAAGGCTGGCTGAGTTTCAAACTGCTCAAGAAGAGATAGTTCAAAAAATGGTAGAATTAGAAGACACATCACTTAGGAAAAAATCTGAGATTTTATGCTCTACCAGATAGACTAGAAGGAACAGATTGCATTAATTTTATGAAGGCACAAATAACTGGACTGATATTTCACATCAGGAACTGTTAATTGAAAGGGCACAATGTGTTTGTGCTCCAACTATGGCCATGAGAGAGAGCAGCCAAGACCTTTATTGGCAGATATGCAAACCTACTAGCAGAAAGAGTTGATCCTGACAAAACTGTGGCAAAAGGGCAAAGTATTAAAAGTTGGATACAGTAGACTGTGGAAAGTGATTATTCACTGTACACCAGGCAGAAGAGAAACAAATATATTCCAGTAATCAGTGTTGAGAAGCAGGTGTAAGATTCTAGCTGCTGTATCCAGTTGTCTTCAGAATATTTTTCCTGTAGGATCAAAGCCATTCTTTGATATAGAACAGGCTAAGGAGGAAATACAAAAGTTTTGACCAGCAAAAAATAAAAATAAAAAAAATAATAAGCCATCAAGATGAAGGGGACTCTGCTTCTCATTCTTCTGAAAATAAAGGACACAGAGTGACTTTGCCAGTGAAACCTTTTCCACTGTTCTGAAGAAAAATGCTTGAGAGACAGAGAAAAGGATAGAAGTTGACCAGAAGAATCAGGAGCATCATAGAATTGAGCCAGAATCTGGAGTTGGGAGATGGAGATGAACAGCAAGAAGACCAGCAACATGGACATCAGTGAATAAATGTGAGACTGCAAAGCATCAGTCACATTTGTGAAATATGGCTGTATAACAATAAGTGGAAAGATTGGACTTTTGCTGACTTTGTTAAACTTGTCTGGAACTGAAAGACACATGACTCACTTCATGTCATTAATGTTTGGAAGGACTCTGTGGGGAGGGGAGGAGAAAGGAAAAAAGGTAACTGTAAGTAAAATTATTTTTTCCTAACAGTATTTCTATGAAACTTTTTACAATATAAATTGCATAGTTTATAGTAATGTAGTTTAGTTGTTCTTATATGTGATGAAGTTATTAAACTAAACAGATGCCTTTTTCCCTTCCTCTTTTCTTTCTTTGTTATTTTATTGGTATTAAGGAATGTAGGCATTACAATGCAAAAAGACTGGAAAACGTAGACAAAAGCATGCTGAAGTTAATAGGCTGTAATCCTGATTTGCTGAGGTGGATGTAAAAGTACACAGATCAAAATATATGTAGAGCTGATATGTTTTCCCTTACTTTTGCATACCTGGATTACGATTCATGGCTTAATCTAATAAATGAGGTTTGGTAATGAACCAAGTTGTCCGGGACATCTTCAGAGTGGGGTTAGTTAATTATATTAGCAGGAGTAAAGAGAGAGGGAAGAAAGGGTTAATTGCTAAGGGATAATTGGAAGGAAATGAGGTATGGGCAGGGTGGGGTTTAAGGGATTTATGCAAGTGTAACTGGGTAAGAAATCACATTTTGGCGTGAACTTGCTGCGGCAAGTATTACGTCCATGACAACCTGCAGACTGTGGTGCAGGTAGGCCATGGGTTAGATTGGTTGGGTAATGGTGGTATCTTATGTATACATATATATATATATATATATATATATATATATGTGTATGTATATATGTATGGGTGTGTGTATGTACATGCATATGTGTATACATGTATGCATGTGTGTATATATATATATATATATATATATATATATATATATATATGCATATGTGTGTGTGTGTGTGTGTGTGTGTGTGTGTGTGTGTGTCTATATATGTATGTATATATGTATGTATATGTGTATATAAATATATATATATATATATATATATATATATGTATGGGTCTAGGACACATGCTCAACTAGCATATGTCCGAATCACAAAACATCGAACACACATACATGAAAGCGCTTAACATTGAAAAGCACTTCCGTGTATGTGTAGTTCAAAAAAAATCTACGTTTCTGCAGGGGGGCTTTGCCCCCCCCTGCACCCCCCACATGCCCCCTACTTTATTATTCTCACTCCGAGATCGCACTACAGTGGGGAAAAGGGAATTTTACCTTACCCGCACTTTAGTCTGATCTATGAAACAGGCACACATACACGGAAGTGCTTGTCGATGTTAAGCACTTTCGTGTATACGTGTTCAATATTTTGTGATTCGGACATATGCTAGTCAAGCATGTGTCTGGATCCCATACATATATATATATATATATATATATATATATATATATATATATATATATGTGTGTGTGTGTGTGTGTGTGTGTGTGTGTGTGTGTGTGTGTGTGTGTTTGTATGTATATACGAGTTCCCTTTATAATTTTGAAATACTGAAATCCCGACTTTCAGTATTTCGAAATTATAATAACAAAGCCTTGAAATTGCGAAACACCAGAAGCATGAAATTCAAAATACCGAAGTTCGGAGCTTCTGATGTTGCGGTGTGTGAATGCATAGGTGTAAGTGTAGGTAAGTACGTATGAGTGTGTTGGTTAGGGGCTTTTGTGTATGTTAGTGTGCATTTTGGCTGTGATGTGTGTGTGCAAGGGGCTATGAAATGTGTGTGTGTGAGTTACCTTTGCATGTCTGATTGTGCGATTTTGGAGTTAGTATATATAAGTGGGGGAGTGTTGCGGTGTGTGAATTCATACGTGTAAGTCTAGGTAAGTAGGTATGAGTGTGTTGGTTAGGGGCTTTAGTATATGTTAGCGTGTGTTTTGGCTGTGATGTGTGTGTGCAAGGGGCTGTGAGTGTGTGTGTGTGTGTGTGTGTGTGTGTGTGTGTGTGTGTGTGTGTGTGTGTGTGTGTGTGTGTGTGTGATTGTGCATGTGTATGTGTGTGGTGTATTTGCACTGTAAGTTCGCAATTTCAAATTTCGCGGTTATTGGGTTTCGGTATTTAAAGGTTTCGGCTATAGAATTTCAAAATACTAAAATTCAGGGTTTCAGTATTTTGGGATTCTATAGTGAACCCGTATATACATACGTACAGGAAAAATAAGATTAATGTTTTGGCCCCTGAGGGTTTGCTCAGTTTGTGGGTAGCTATACAGCGCAGGTCTTCTTAGCCATTTGCAGAGAGGCTCAGTTGATAGGAGCATTGAGGGAGGTTGTTTAAAGTGAGGTTTTATGGCTGGTGGTATCAAAAAAAAAAATCTTTGTAGAGTGTTGTGGTATTTCTTGGGCGGGTGTTTCGCACAACTCTAGCTCATTGGTGCTGCTCTGTGTTGACTTGTTGTGAGGTGCCCCCCCCCCCCCTTCCCGCCTTGTGGTTGTGGAAGTGGTTTTGGCATTTGTCACTGCTGTGGCATGGATTGGGTCTTTGATTGGTCTGGTTTCTGGAGACCTTCAGGTGTTTCCCATTTTGCTCCTCCTTGGTTTAGGAAAGAAAAATAAAGAGAGGTAAGGGAAAAAAGATCATATTGGTGACAGTTTTGAAGAAAGTAAGGGTGGAAGGGGGGCGTAGCTGCGGCTGAAACATATAGTAGACTTTCAATAAGACTGTTTTCTCAGGCTTCGAAGCATTCCATGTACTGGCTGCGCATTGTGCTTGTGTGGTGTAGCAGTAACGGCCGTGGGGGGCAGGGTTGTACAGGGCATACCTTTCAAGCACGGCAGCAACTTCATCCCCGGAAAGCAGCCTGGCTGTCATTGTTATTGCTTTGCTAGGGTGGGTGGAAAATAAAAAATAAAAAAAAAAAAATAAAAGGATGGGAGTTTTTGCAATGTTCTGTGCCAGTGTGGGTTACAGGATATGGATATGATAAAGTGGCATTTGGCTGGGGAACGGCCCTATATGTAGAACCGAGTAAGCCCACATTATTGATGTTTCTGAAAAAATGATAGCTATTTCAGGGATGTTAGACTGAAATGGCAGCTTTTGTAACAATAGTCCTGTTGGTTAGTTTCACTTAAAAGTATTTATTAAATCAAAGAGTTGATGAACTACGATTTAACATGCACTTGTTCACCAAGAACATGGATGTCAGAGATCTATGAGGAAGCAGACATCGTTGAATAAAAATGATACATTTGAAGAGAAGCAGGTGGTGTGATTGCAGGGCTAATTCCTCACATAAAATGGTATTTTGCAGGTTAAATGACTCTATAGATTCATACTAGGCTAACTGCCCTTGTGAGCTATATTAAGCCTAGCCAATTATCCTCTTTGAGGTTCAAACCCTGTACCTTGTGTTTGTAAGGCAAACACCTTAACCATTAGGCCACTCACCCGACCCCTAAAGATGCAGTCATATTAACACATTGTAAAAGAAGTACCACTCAGATTTTCTAGATGTGCTTATTTCTTTCCTACGGAATGTACCACATTGTGCTCATTGTTTCTGATAGAGTTATCATCATGGAGTGAGACCTACAGGTGATCCTTTGGTTTTGTAATGTTAGCTATCATTGTGTGGGTTATACTAATACTGCTAGGCTTATCTTGGCTTTCTGGCAGGTAACCGAGGCTTACAGTCAGTAATAATAGACACGAGTTTATTTGCTAATGTTGTAAAATGCACATTGGTGTGCTATTAACTTTTAAGTGGATTAATTAAAAAAAAAAGTCTTCACAATAGTTATATTAGCATCAGTAGTGACATACTCAATGCGGCAGCTTCATTTATAAACGCGATTTATACGTGGTTCAGTGCTCTCCATTATGCTTTACAAGGGCAAGAACAACTGCTCTCCAGTAAGCAGCTTTATTACCTGTTTGCTTATTTTCAGACATAGGCGGTGCTTCTGAATTTCAGGGGAGTTCACAACTAACAGTCAGGAGGCATAGTTCAGCTCTGGTTCTGTTGGCAGTTTGCCAAGTTAAGGGGTAATTATGAGATGGATCTATTGTTTGGCCATTTGTTTTACTGCTTCAGGTTTGTTCAGATTTTTTTGCAGTACACAGAGCAGGCATTTCTTGCTGTGTTACCTCCCTTCACTATTCTGATGGTCTTCATACCTCTCAAGGGTACCTCAAATGGGGGTCCTAAAGCTTCAGTGTAGGAAATGTTTTAACTGATAGCTGTGGTAAACAGAATCATATTAACTTATTACAGATCTTTGCATAAGTAAACCAGTATATTTTAACCAGCATATGACTGTCTTAGTTGAGGTTGTTAAGTAAGCTGCTACTGCTATGTGTTCCACATTTTGCTAGTGTTCATCATGTCGAGAGTTGGAAGTTTCAGAGCTATGTTCTCTTCTTCAGTTGAGGTGAGGATGGGGCTGTAAGGGTAACACTTGCTGTTCATGGATGCAGAGAGACCCATGAGCAATGTCTGTGTGGCACAGGTGCAATTGTGGCCTTGGCAGTCTTGAGTCTCGGTTAGGTGCTCTTTGGGTATTAGTTTGGTGGCTGAGCTACAAGGTCAGGTAGGAAGGGCAGCTGTTAAAGGTGGCAGTAGGTTACAAGGGATGAAGAAGGGAATTCTGTTTACAAACGACATATTGAATCGGAAACTTGTATTCTATGGTATTTTGGGGGCAAATCAAGGATTGTTATTGTGGGACAGTTACTTGGGTTTGTCTACGACTTCTTCTTAGGAGCATAATGACATAGGACCCCCCCCCCTTTTTATTCCACCCTTTTATTTTTTGTTTTTTTTTTTTTGCAGATTAGGAATTCATGACAACGTTTGAAGTATACAATCAGTAGCAGAGGATTTGGGCTCCGGAGTTGATACTAACCTGTTTTTTGCTCCAAGAGATTGCATGGCATGCTCTCATAGGGTCAGTTCAGCAGTGCTACTGCACAAGTGTGCTCTATAGTAAAGGAGCACCATTATAGTTTGAGTTGGGCAGGCTAAGGGTGTGCTGTTGTTTAGGGACATGGTGAATTTGCATTTTGTATTGCAATAAATGTATGTCCTGCTTACTAAGGCGATTTGGCTGTAGGGAGTTGTGCCCTTGACCAGATTTCTTGCTTCAAGCAGTTGGAAGGTATGACTAAGGAGAGCGAGAAGCAGGAGGGGCAGGAGGAGACAGATAGACGTTTACTGGTTTCTTAACAACGGTTTCGAGCAGAGTCACCAGAGGGTTAAGGGATACTGTTCACTTATACAATTATATCAAAAAACAAAAAAGAAAAGAGAAATTTAGTGAAATAATATCTTTACTTCAAATGTCTTTGTGTATTGCAGTTAATTTACATTTCTCTTTCCTTGCAGGTGGTGTTACCCTGGGTTTCAGTTGCTGGAATGTTATGCAATGGGGGCAGGCACAGTATCAGCTGGAGGGCTGAAAGAAGTGGTCTCCTCAGAGGACTGATGTTGATGCAAGGGTTTTTCTGTTGTTAGAGCTGTACAGAGGGAGGTCACTGGTAATTATTCATTTTACCTATTCATTTGGTGTGTGTGTTGAGCGGTATGTGAGCACTGTGGGGGCTAGTAAAGATGACATATGACAGCAGCATGGTGAAGTAGGTTAGTTTTAATTATGGGGAGGTTGGGGTCATCCACAGGTGGAGTAGGGCATTCCTGAAGGCAGTGAGGGGAGCATTTATATCTTTGCTTACTGTGGGAATGTGAAGGAAGTAGAAGGATATGGGGACAGTCATAACTGTGGTTGGGCTGAATTTTGGAGCTTGCTGATTAAATAGTTGGGTTTGTCTCAAGGGCAGTGAAAGGTGGGTCTTGTGACCTATTATAAAGAGGGTGCATGGAAGGGGAAAGACAAGGATATGCAATTCATTGGTGGGATGGGGGTTCGTCTGATGGAATTAGGTTTAAACAAATTAAGGTTCGACATTTTACTTCCTACCCTTCACGTGAGGGGATCTATGGTGTTACGTTTATTTAGGTGCTAGATAATGTATGGCAGTACAAGTGACAGGTGGGCAAGATATGTTAATATGGGCATCCTGAATTTTGGGGGGGTTAATCTGTTACGTGGTTAATACATGGGGTTTCCTTAGGTGTTTCTTATAACAATATGTAAGCCTTTTTCCAGGTGTTTGTTTAGGGTAGTAATAGTTCATAGAGGTTGGGATCATTGTGGCTGCAGGTGCTTGAGGTAAATTGGGGGCATGGTGAGGCAGGTGTTTAGTTTGCACAAGGGGGGATTTTGGCTTGCACATATGTGGGGTAGAGTTACAATACTTGTGTGGCTTTTGGGGGTTGGGGTGAACTATTGGTAGAGGTAATGTAGGGGCAAGGGAGGAGGAGGTTGTTGGGGGCAGGGAAATGCAGGGTAGGCATTACTTAGGGAGAATTAGGGTTTCCACTGGTGGGGCAGAGTCGAAGCAATGACAAGAGCATAGGGAGTTACTATGCTAATCACTCCAAGGTGCTGACAATCTAGCAACTTCAGCCTTTACACTCATTGGAGCCCTTGTTTCCCTTATCCAAGAAGGACAGGGGTGGTGGCTCCTGGGGTGAATTACGGCTGCTTATTCTGTGGTTGAAATCATGTTTGGACAGGGCCATTGGGGTGCCTTGCTTGACATGAAGTGGGGTTTATTCCAAAGGAGGGCATCTTCTGTGGACAAGTCTGTCCTTCAAGCAGGTTCTGCTAATTTTACACACCAGAGATGGTCTTTAGACTGCGTGCTACGGGTACAATTGACTTACACATTGGGCTGATGGGATGTGATTTGGTATATGTTGATAGGAGTATATAAGGTTTGATGGAGCATTCTGGGTAGATGAGTTTTGGGCAGTAAAATGGGGCAGTTAGGCTTGATGTTGCAATTGGTCTTGCATGGTTTTGCATGGCATGGGAATGTTAGTGTTTGGAGCATTTGGCAGGTAATGACCTGATGATGGAGCTTGGGGTGAGGAGGACAATTTAGAGGGATGGAGTACATCGAATAATGTTTGGCCTAATGAATTAAGGGTGGTTAGGTTGCTGAAAGTTTATTGGACAGAGGGGGAACAGCCTTGTTAGGCTGGTGGGTGGAGGAGAGGGGCAAGCGTGCCATCTTCTGTTCCCCCTCTGGTTTTGGGTGATCATTCCAATGAATTGGGAAAGGAAAGGAAGTATTTGAAGATGGCTCGATACAAGTAAGCGGGGGTAAGGACACTGCTTATTTGCTTGGAGGTTAATTCAATAAGTGGTAAATGAAGTGAGTAATGGGAAGCTGCTTCATAAGTAAGATAAGTGGGATGTGTAATTCAGTAAATGGTAAATGAAGTGAGTAGTGGGACACTGCTTCACAAGTAAGTGAGTTTGAGGTATGGACGCTGCTTACTGGGTAAGGATGAGCAAAGTCAAGCTGTCCTGATTAATATTACATGGATGGGGATGTTGGAATTCAATCATATATATTGTGTTTCATTTGTAAATAATAAATATTGGATAACAAAGTTATGTTTATGAAAGTTTAATAAAGGGGACCAGGACAACTAATTTTAAGTGGAAACAAGTAAATATGAAAACACAGAATATAATAAAAAATGTTTCAGCTTATCTTTCAGGCTGCAACAGAAGACTTCATTTATCTTTTTTTTTCTTTTACTTTTCTATAGATGCAACTAATGCAAGTGGAAGCACAACAGGCAATAACATGAATCTCAGCATGGATAACCCCAATTTCAGGTTAACTAGTGCCTATGTTAGCAGCTGTCTATTTGGCACAGATGCTACTATTAGGAGGGTTAAACTTCACTATTTAAAGATGTACATAGCTATGTGTGTTTGTATTAAGTTAAGAGGTTATGGGTGTGTTCTTGGGGGGGTGTTTGGTTTCTTGCTGAGGGTTTTTATTAAAACAAAAAGTCTTGTAAAGTGTGGCATAAGGTTCCAATGCTGATGATAAGAAAAAAAAGTGTAAAGGATTAACCTGCCTAACATTAATGGGTACATGTATCACAAAAGCTGGAATTAGACATTTAAAAAGCTGCCATATATAATAGATGGGACTAATGACTTCTCACAATAATGGCAAAACTTTCCAAATTATCTTGGAATGTTAATCATCTCACAGGTACAGGCAAAAAGGAAATAATACTTAAATGCAGAGTACAAATACTACATTGTTACTAAATTGCTACAAGAGGCAAATTTGAAAAAAACTTAGCAAGTGAATTAAATAAAAAAAGGACTTCAGGATGGATATTCTGCAGAATATCAGGGACAAAGGAAAACAGGTGTACTTATATTAATTGCTAGAGGTAGTGACAGAGGAGAAAAAAAAGATAATGGGAGACTTGTGGTTGTAAGGGTCTACAGACAAAGCATGAGGATTACAAAGGTATGTATTTATGTTCCATCTAAAATTGCTATTTTTGGAGCTTAACATTTTTGAGAGAAATAATCAGCTTTCAACAGGGAATATTACTTATAGGTGGGGAATGGAATTTGATTTGCAACAATGAGGATGTATCTGGAGGGGCTAAAAGGGAAAATATAACAAAAGAGGCTAGATTTCCAAAGAAATTTATGAAGCTATTTTGTATGAAAGACATGAATTCAGTAGCAGGAACTCAGATAGAATTTACATATTAATCTTCAAGGTACAATAACTGGGCTAGACTTGATAGAAATTATATTTCACAGGAACATGCCCACTTAATTGAGAACTTTGATACACATCCAGTAACTATTTGAGATCATGTGCCAATAACAACTAAGATAACAATGCAGGGTAATGAAGTACAAATGAGATATGGGCACTTCCCCACCTACCTGTTAAAAAGAGAGGAATTTAAGGAATGGGTTGTGGAAATTATTGAGAGTTATTAGGGAACAAAACATGTATTTATAGGTTATAGCTACTGAGTGGGATAAAATGAGTGTGGACTTTAAAATCAGGTAGAAATAAAAGAAAAAAGAGATCTGGTTAAGAAGTAATAAGAATTATTTACAGGGACTGAAAAAGTCAAAAAGTCAAAAAGTATACAAAATAAGGGGAATCCCACAGAACAAGAAGAGACACAACTGCAGAGTGCTAAAGAGAAAATAAGGGAGTACCTGGATAATATGCATGAGTTTAGAAAGATTGCTGTTAAGCAACTGTTTTTGATTATAACTCCAGAGCACAAAAAATTTTGGCACAAAGACTTAGGCAACAGAAAGTAGAAAGGGTTGTTGCCAAACTTAGGGAGCCTATAACAAGAAAACAGTAGAGGTATTGGAGATATTTTGGGAATTTTATGAAAGTTTGCATAAAGCAAAGAAGTGGGGGATCCTGAAAAAGCACAGATGAAATTTTTTATGGAAGATTTAAATATGCCAGGCTAGAGGTAAATGAGGCTCAACAATTTACAGTTAAGATAACAGGAGATGAGATAAAAAAGATGAAGTATATCCAATCTACAGGAAAGCCTCCAGGCAGATGCTATTCCAGTGGAAGTTTGGACGTTAGGAGAGAAGAAAGTGATAAAAATCTGGAAGGTTTTGTTTTACAGTATTTTACCAACAGGGGAGGTACCAACATTCTGGATATAAACTCTGATGGCTGTTATACCTAAAGACTGTAAAGACCAATTTGATATAGCTTCATATGGTTAATAAAACAAAGTAAATAATTACTCACCTCTAGGGATAAAGCTTGGGAAGAATGGCAGAAAAATAAAACTCCACAAAATGAACTCATATTTAAGCAACTTCGTAACAGTGCCAGAAAACATGTTATCCAAGAGAAAAAAAAGTCTCCACTCAGCTTTCTATTCAAGGGAACAACCCCCAAATATTTTGGAAATCTGTCATCTCACTTCTCAATCCAGGAATACAGCATATCCCCACACCATCTCCTGACAAAGACCCACAAGATATTGTCAAGCCTTTAACTCTCATTTTATTGATACCATTCAAAAACTTGTGAATGAGTTCTCCCAACAAGTCAACACAAATCTAAATAGTGATAAAAACAACAATAACTACTCCCTTGTTCATCCTCCCCACAACCTCCCCACTATGCATGATTCTTCTAATAGCAGTACAATCACTCCCTCTTTTACCCTACAACCTGTATCTACCACCTCAGTGCAGAAACTATCTCCCCCTCTTCTGAAAAACTTCCAGCAGAATACCTAAATATTGCTGCCGATGTTATAGCCTACACTGTCAGCATTCTTATTAATCATTCTATCTCTCAATCGTACATCCCTCAACTCTGGAAAAACTCCATTATAACTCACCTGCATAAGGGTGGCAACACCAATGACCTCTCTAACTACCGACGTATCTCTATTCTTTCCCCTCTTTGAAAAATCCTAGAAAAATGTATACACTATCAACTGCTTAAACATCTTACAGACAACTTACTGTCACCCATACAACATGGTTTTTGGCTAGCACACAACATTACCACCTTACTTTCATTTACCAATACTGTAAACAAAGCCCTAGATGCTGGTCTAATAACTAATGTTATTCTGCTCGACCTGTCAAAAGCTTTTGATACGGTGTCACACCATAAACTACTCTTACAACTTGAATCTCTAAACTTCTCCCCACATACTATTACTTGGTTCTAAAGCTACCTTCACAATAGAAAACTATCTGTCAAATGGCAAAATAAACAATCAGAATATCTAACCAACAGCACATGATTTGCCCGAGGGTCTATTCTTGGGCCTCTGCTTTTTAATATATTCATTAACAATCTCCACAAAGCATCTCAACAAAGCACCCTTATCCAATACGCAGGCGATTCAACCTTAATCACATCATCCAACAATCTCTCAGAACTCCTTATCTTAACTCAAAAAGAATTTACATCCATAGAATCATGGCTAAGAGATGCACAACTGCTACTCAATCCCGAAAAAACACAATTTTTACTACTCTCTTCCAAACCCATAGCTCTTGACTTTAAGATAGTCTCACTTAACAATACTGAAATTGAGCTTGTTAAAATAGCAAAACTACTAGGCATTACAATTGATGACAAACTCTCATTTCAGAACCACATACTCAGCACAGTCAAACAGACCCACTTCAAACTAGAGAAGCTCCATAGGCATAAAATCTTCCTAAATACATCTACCAAAACGAAACTTACAAATTGTCTACTTCTCCCTTCCCTCCTCTATGGCAGTTCCATTTTCACTAACCTACACACAGCACTCATGACCAAATTACAATATTGCTACACAAAATAGCAAAATTCGCTACACATCACAGCTTAGCCATTAAAACTTTAACTTGGCTTGAATTCCCACATTACCTGTATTACACCCAACTTACTCTTACTCACAAATTAATATATAACCCACACTACTGCCCTTCTATACAAGATATGGTATATGCATATATTCCAGCTCGAAACCTTAGGTCTTCTAATAAATTAGCACTAACCATAACTAAACCTAACAAGAGAGCTGGTGAATACCTTTCTTCCCATATAGTAACCAAACTCTGGAATACTCTGCCACCCTCAATCATTCAGCTAGACATTACAAAAAAAAAAGAAAAAAAATTAAGTCAGCATTAAAACATTATCTTAACAACCTTACATGTACCTGCAATCTTTTGAACAAACCTCCTTAAATATCTACTTTATCCAGCACGCAAACACAGATTGACTCACAAACCTAAGAATGGCAATCTCCTTTCTATGCTGTACAACTTATAAAAGTTGAGCAGATAGAATATGACTGAATCCATACTTATTGCTTTGTTATAATCTGTATTTTGCCTCGATGCTGTAATCTGTTTAAGTAAAAAAAAATTTTTTTTGTTGTCTATGTAAAAATCTTATAAACTTTTCTAAAGTTTTTTACTAACTTTGTTTTAATGAGACACTGCATCTTTTGGAGCTTTTCTCCCCGGGCCTCCACTGAAAATGGATCTTTGATCCACTGGACTTTCTGGTCAACAAATGTCAATAAATAAATATAGGCCCATCTCAATTCTAATTCATGACTATAAAGTGTTTATGTATAACAGACAAAGGATTAGCAAAGGTGATGCCAAGATTGATAGATATGGAGTAATAGGGTTTTGTGAAGGGGAACCAAACATTTGACAACATTAATAGAACAATCATGATCCAGAGGGAAGCAGAATATGAGAAAATACTATTGCTGTTCGTAGGTCTTGATGCACAGAAGGCATTCAACAGAGTAATTTCCGAATTTATGAGCAGGGCAATGGAAGCAGTTAATAATAAAATAATAAGGTTAATTAGAAGGATATATGAGGGATCGGAGGCAAAAAACAAAGTGGGAGGGTTCCTCTCTAATAAGTTGTGTCTGAAGAGAGGGACCAGGCAATGGTGTCCTCTTTCCCCTTTGTTTGTGTTATATTTAGAACCAATGGCAAAAAAAGGGACTCGGAAATTCAAGGATATAAAGGAAAGCTGGCATTATTTGCAGATGATATTATTTTGTACCTGATGGAACCAGAAAACCCCATCTCAGTGTTCTGGAATATTCTGATATAGTTCTTTTTTTCACAATATAAAATTAATGAAGATAAAATATGGCTAAAGTTATAAACTATGTACCCACACGTGAATTGGTCCAGCAAAACCAATATTTATGGGGTCATGATAAAATGAAGTATTTAGGAGCATGGATTTAAAGGATTCAGTTATGGCAGCTAAAGATATGTAGGAAGAAACTAAACAAAAATAATACAAAAACTGAAAAACTGGAAGCTCTTGCCTATGGGTATGGATAGCAAAATACAAGCAGTAACAATGTTTTTAGTCCACTTAGTTTTATAGACAGGTCAGGCATATTTTTATCAACAAGAAGAGAAGTTGTGGACAGTAATTAATAAAGAGCCGAAGGATTTTATTTGGGAGGGGAAGAGGGCAACAGTCAGGTAGGATAAGCTGATCTGCCCATTGGAAATTAATTAGGTACTGGAAATACCTAATTAATTTCCAAAAATCTACAACAAAAGCTTCTATGATGAATTCAAGTTAATAGAATTTTTCAGCTTTGTTAGTTTACAGGCCCTCAAATATTTTGTGATAACACAGGTAAGCTATTACGTGGAAATTTTAAAAATGTGGCATTCAAAAGACATGTATGGATGGCCATGCCTTCGTTAAAGGTTGGGCATCGGGTTGGCACCTCGGCACCGTAAAAATCTACTGCCAATCATTAGCAGACCAGAGTTCCACTGTGGTGACCCCTAACCGAAAAATGCCAAAAGAAGAAGAAAATTAGGTACTGGAAATAATGAGTTGTTCCTTGTTCAGGTTCTTTTAATGGGATTCTAGCTTGCCTTTTTCTCTTATTATTATTTTGGTCAAGTTCCACTTGTATTACACTTGCTATCTAGTTAATACTGTTATTTCATTCAATAGTTTTACTTAGTTCGTCATTCGGCTTTTCTCGGTTAGGGGTCACCACAACGGAACTCCAGTCCGCTCATGATTGGCAGAGGATTTTTACAGTGCCAAGTTGCCAGCCCGATGGGAAGTCTCTGGGACAGGAATCTATCCCTCCAGCATGTCCTGTTTATTGTGGTGACAAGGTTTAGGTCCCTAGAGCATGTAGCTTGGAGGGATTGGGATTTCTTTAGGTGTAGCATGTCCAACAGCTCTGGGTTTGACATAGCTTTATACGTTAGGCAGAGATCACCTCGGAGTAGGCGATATGCTATGGTGTAAAGCTGGAGTTTTTCGAGGCGGTCAGTATAGGGCATTTGTTTGAGGCCAGTAATCCTCTTTGTGAGGTACTTCTATGGTCTTTCCAGCTGCTGCAGATGTCTTGTGAGGTACATTCTAAAAGGGACATTGTACTCAATAATAGGTCTAATGAGTATCGAGTAGAGGGGAACAATGACCTCTTTTTTCCTGGATGAGAACCCTTTTATGATGAGGTGTGCCACGCAGAAGGACTTCCTGACTACTGTGGTGATGTGATGTGTCTCTTAGCACACATTTGGTGTTAAGTAGATTGCTGCTTATGTGGTAGTTCATGGGTACAGAGTTTTTACCAAAGGAGATGACACTGCACTTTTTGGCACTGAGCTTGAGGCCATGGCTCTGACACCAGGCATCTGTCTCAGCAAGGCCCTTCTGTAGGATGTCCACATCATTTGGGGACTTGACTATGGTTCCTAGTTTGCAGTCATCTGCAAACTTCATTAGCCAGAGGCCTTCTGTGTTAGCCTGTACTTCAGAGAAGTAGATACCAAACAGGAGAGGTCCCAGGACCGAACCCTGTGGTACTCCACTTGTCACTGGTTTGAGGTCAGATTTGGAGTCTGCAACTTTTACAGTCTGAGTTCTGTCACTGAGCCAGTTGGCAACCCATCTTGTGACGTAGGGATTTATACCTAGTTTAGTGAGTTTAGCTATAATTCCGGAATGGGGGATGGTGTCGAAAGCCTTGGCGAGGTCAAGATAGGCTGTGTGAACCACCTTACCCTCATTTACGGCTTTGGTGACTGCCTCAAAGAAGTCGATCAAGTTCAGGAGGCATGATCTGCCTTTCACAAACCTGAACTGAGTGGGATCCAGAGTTTGGAGGTTACCAATGTCTTTGTTTATGAGTTCCATGATGATATGTTCCATGGCCTTGCAGACCAGGCTCGTCAGGCTAATAGGGCAATAGTTCCCAAAATCAGTGCTGGCTCTCCCTTTCTGGAGTGGGATAACTGTTGCTGTGCATGATTCAGTGGGCACAAAGCCTGATGTGAGGCTATTATTGGACATGGTGCTTAGGTGGGGAGCCAGTTCATTCTGAAGTTCGTGTAAAATGCAGCCTGGGATTTTGTCCAGTCCCATGGATGCTGTATTTTTGGCTTTAGAGAGTGCAGCTTTTACCTGCGTAGTTGTGATTACAGGTACTCTGCATTCTTCCTGTATAGATATGGGCCCTTTAGGGGGTGGGGGGGTAAAGTTAGCACTGAACCTACCTGCTAGGATGTTGGCAATATCAGTTGGTTCTGTAATTTTCATGCCGTTGTGCTGTAACTCAGAGCAGATCTGGGTGTTGCCATTGAGATTCTTGACATAGCTATAGAATGCTTTGTGGTTTTCCTTAGAATTAGTGGTGATTTTGTTTTCATAGCTAGCTTTAGATGATCTTATAAGGGATCTCAGCTTCTTACTGAGGCTGACCAGGGAGCTCCTCCACTCATAGGATTTTACTCTCTTTTGCAACAGTTTCTTCCTTCTGTTGTACAGTTTGTTTATGGCAGGGGGCCACCTGATTGGCTTCCTTTTTTTGGAGGATAGTTTTGTTTCTGTTTGGGATAGCATGATCCATGCACTCATGTAAGTGCTTATACAGTGCATTTGTGTAGGATTCAGCAGTTGTAACTGTATTGTCCATCTGCATGGGTGTCATGAAGTTCACCACTTCTTTCTTAAGAAGCATGAAGTTGACTATGGAGAAAATTTTTACCGTGGTTTCCTTAATGGGGGGTGGGGGTGGGATGTGGAGATCAAGGGTGATTAGCTTATGGTCGGATCGGACCAACGAGGAGTTGACTTCAGGTGTGGAACACCGGCCACTCATGTTAGTAATGACTAGGTCTGGGATATTGTTGCCCCTGGTGGGGGTGTGGATAAGTTGCTCCAGGGCACTGGAGTTTATGAATTCTAGAAAGCGTTGAGCTAAGGAGTTGGTACATGAGTAGTTTTCCCAGTTAATGGTGGGGTAGTTGAGGTCGCCCATTATTAGGGTGTTTGGTTGAACCCTAATATCTTCCAGTACATCAAGAAAAGAGGAGTGGGAATCCTAGGGCATGGTGGGGGATCTGTACCAAGCTACAATTTGGATTGCAGTTTTGCCCAGAGTTAGTTGCACTTGGATACCCTTGGATGCATTATGCTGAGCAACTAGCCTGGAGGTGTGGATATCCTTAATGAATGTGGACACACCTCCGCCTTTGGTGTTTCGATCCAGGTTACACAGCTAAACAGTGTGATATGAGTTATAGCCTGGTAGTGCAGGGGTGCTCTCTGGAGCCTTGAACCAGGTCTCAGTCACTGCACTGATATCGATGCTCTCCATTTTAAGGAGTGCCACGAGCGAGTGCATTTTGAGATTTAGACTTCTAGCATGGAGTAGCATTACCCTCAGTTTTTTGTTTGCCTGTTCCTGTTATGGTGATGAATTTGTTATTTGAACCTTGCCTAAAAAAGGCACTATAGGGACGGCAAGAGCCTTAGCCAGTATCCGGAATCCCAGGGGTGACAGATGCAGGCCACCTCTGGCAAAGCATCGTGGTCTGTCGACTATGTCATCCCAAGCAGACTGGATCCTCTTAGAATGACACCAGAAGCTTGGCCAATTGTTAAAGTCGATTATTTTGTCCTTTTATTGCGGTATCATTCTGGGTGATGGCAGAATGCTACTCAGGGCTAGAGTCATACCTGCCTGGGCTACAAGATCAAACAGCTCTTCCATGTCTCTTCATGTAGTCCAGGGAGGTACATCTCAGGTCATTCACACCAACATGGACAATGACAGAGTCAGATTTGTACTTGTTGTGAAGTGACCTGAGTGTGTGGATTATGTGGCAGATCCTGGCACCCGACAGGCAGCTGACAGTAACCTTTTCCTTGTTTAGCCTGGTGAATGGGACATTAGTGTGCCTGAGTATAGAGTCACCTATGCCTAGTGTGTTGGGTACATTAGTTTGCCTTATTGGCTGTGGTTGAGTGGCACGCTGAGTCTGTGGGCTGTGTGTCATTTGGGTTGTGTTGGGGGATGGAGGTTGCTTGCGTTTCTGCTTTGGAGGTCTCTGTTGCTTAGACAGATTATTATTGAGAGCCTCCATGAATGATTTTGTGTTACTATGCGTGGATTTTGGTGGTGTAGATTTAGTGAGGCTATGTGATGAGTATGGTGTGGTGCAAATGTTTACCTTCTCCTCTTGACTGTAAAGTTCAGTCTTGGTTGGAGAGAACTTTACCTCCAGTTTGGCTAGACAAGTGCATCTCTCACTGGTTATAGTGTTGGGTGGTAGGAGGAAAGGATTGCCTGTGTACATGAGGCAATTTCTACATTGCCTCAAGATGCCTGGATTTATCAGATAGACAGGAGAGAACACTGGGAGCTGACCCTTGGACATGCCTGAATAAAAAAACTATTTTCATCTAGATAAGTGAGGAAAGTGAGTACAACAGCTGTTTTTCTCTAAGCAAGTGAGAAAAGTAAGTACAAAAACTGTTTTCCTCTAGGTAATCAGGAAGTTTGAGTGCTATAGTAATTAGTAGCTTATTTAGTGCTTACAAGTTCTGAACAAGTGCTGAGCATGAATAAACAAGTTTAAGTGCTAAAACTAAGAATCTGTATCTGCACTAGACGAGTTACAGGACAGAAACAAGTGAAAATGCAGGCTTTCAAATCAGAAAGTTGAGAGACATGGAAAAGAATGCCCAAACAGCCAATAACTACAATTTCTGGGCCAGAGCCACTCGTTATGTGGTAGACAGGTTACCTAGTGCTTACCACTCCCAATGATAAGCTAGAAGGCTTCCCTCCAACACAGAAAGGCTTGGGGGGCTCAGAAGCTTACATACAGTCCTGGATACAGCAAATCTGTATCTGGACTACACTAGTTACAGGAAAGATAGGAAACAGGCTGACACTATTTTTTTTTACAGAAAAGTAGCTAAAACAGCATTAAAAACAATTCACATGCAGTGCAAGCCAGCACACTTGAGTATGTAGCAATATTAGACCAAACACAGTTTAAAAATGCAATTAAATTAAAAAGGACTAAAAGCAAGTGCAGAAGGAATTTATTAGGTAGAATGTGGTAAAGAGATGGGACTGGGGGAGTGTCCCAGATCAATCTACAGTGGGGCGGGCAACTGCAAAAGACATCAAATTTAAACTATGAACCAGAAATAGAGAGAGAGGGTGGGTGGGACAAAACACTTTCAGCAGAGATCTGAAAAACTATAAGCAACAATTAACAGTACAAACTCTAAAACCAAAAAATATATATACTTAGCTCTGTGTATTTCCGATAGATTGAAAAGCAGTCTCTCAGAACACAGGTTCCAGCAATGAAATGCAGGCTGTTACTAGCAGGTCTAAATTTATGCAAGTGATCCTTGAGTTAGATAACATACAAGCTGTAAAAAACAGTTATACCAACTGAAGACACAGTAGAAAACAGGGGGAGGTGGGGAAAACACTTTCAGCAGAGATCTGAAAAGCTATAAGCAACAATTAACAGTACAAACGCTAAAACCAAAAAAATATACTTAGCTCTGTATATTTCCAGATAGATTGAAAAGCAGTCTCTCAGAACACAGGTTCCAGCAATGAAATACAGGCTGTTACAAACAGGTCTCAAGTGATCCTTGAGTTAGATAACACACAAGCTGTAAAAAACATGTATACCAGCTGAAGACAAAGCAGAAAATAGGGGGAGGTGGGGAAAACACTTTCAGCAGAGAACTGAAAAACTATAAGCAACAATTAACAGTGCAAACTCTAAAACCAAAAAAATATACTTAGCTCTGTATATTTCCAGATAGATTGAAAAGCAGTCTCTCAGAACACAGGTTCCATCAATGAAATGCAGGCTGTTACTAACAGGTCTAATTTTATGCAAGTGATCCTTGAGTTAGATAACACACAAGCTGTAAAAAACAGTTATACCAACTGAAGACACAGCAGAAAATAGGGGGAGGTGGGGAAAACACTTTCAGCAGACATCTGAAAAACTATAAGCAATAAGTAACAGTACAAACTCTAAAACCAAAAAATATACTTAGCTCTGTATATTTCCATATAGATTGAAAAGCAGTCTCTCAGAACACAGGTTCTGACAATGAAATGCAGGTTGTTACTAACAGGTCTAATTTTATGCAAGGGGTTCTCTAGTTCAGAGTAAGGAAAGTCCAAATTCCTGTTTTTCATTTTACCAATACCTTGTACATCCAGTTACTTCCAATATTAGAAAAGTACATTTGTGAACTATTCAGTCATTATTTCAACCGCTCAGATTTTTGACAGGAAAGGAAACCACATACACAGACAAACACACACACACACACACACACACACATACACACACACACACACACATATATATATATATATGTATATATAAACACACACAGACATAGACAGATGGATAGGTAGCTACACACACATACATATATACAGTATATATATATATATATACATATATATATATATATATATATATATATATATATATATATATACCTACATGGGTGTGAATGTCATCATTGTTGTTATCATCTTCTCCTTCTGTACCCATCACAAACTAGTGCAATACCCTCCTTCTACTTTAAAACTGTTATAAAAAAAGTTTGTAATAGCTGTTAGAAAAGATCCATTAAATTAAAATCCCTTTTTCCACTGTCTATACCAGGGAATCTACAGTAAGCAGTCCTATTCTCAGGTAATCTCTTACATTTATATTTAACTTATTCCTTACTACAAAAAAGTTCCTTTAAATTTTAAACATGTAGTAGTTATTCCTCTCCCTAAAGCACAGGGAACAGCAGAGCCATTAGATTTCCACTCTATTCCCAATATTTGCCCACTAGCAAAAATATTTATTAATTTTAATTATTATTTTTTTACCAGGAAAGTCCAACTGGGACATAGCCCATTTGCTGAGAATCGAACCAGAGAACTCCTTGCTGTGAAGCGACAAGCTAACTGCTGCACCACTGCATCGTCCATCATTTATTAACATAATTAGAATACTTTATTTTATAATATACTGACTGCTAAACAATATGGTTTCTGTCTCTGTTACAGTATATGTTCACAGATAAAGTTTATAACAATATAGCTAAAGGTGTGATGACTGCTACAATATTTCTTGATCTCAAAATAGCCTTCAAAATAGTCAATCACAAGCAATTACTAAAGTTTACAGACTGCAGCTTCTCGCCAGAGGTTGCACAAGGGTTTCACAACTACCTCCCTTATTGACCTTGCACCATTTATGGAGCTTACAGTTCCTGAGAAAATAGAAAACATTCCCAGCAGAGTACCTCAAGGGTCCATTCTTGTACCACTTCTATTCTCATTATTTATTAAAGATCTCTCTTGGGACCTCCCATCACTTGAATGCATAATGCATGCAGATAATGTAGTGTTCACTAGGCAAAGAAAATTAACTCTCTATAGAGCTACAATATGATTTTGAAGTACTTTGGAACTGGTTAGCTAACAACAAACTTGTAAATACCAACAAAACTAATGTCATGTTGTTTGGCAGAGCTCAAAAGAGTAAACATGACCCTATCCCTGTTATCAGTGATCCAGCTTTTAACCTTATGTCTATAACCAGCTAACAAAGATACTTAGGACATGTGTTAGAGCTGTCTCTCTCCTTTTCTCTTCACATAGAGATTCATGTTAATAAAGTACTATGACAACTTAAAACAGCCTGTGCAATATTCAGTCTTCTCACTCCTGAAACCATATGCACCAATGTTCTCATTCCTAGGATCGAATATAGACTGACAGCCCTTATTTTTTAAACTCAACTGCAAATACCACATTATTACAAACCACTGATAATAAAAAAAAATATGCTTTATCAGCCTAGCTAACAATAGAGAACACAACTACACTACAACAGAGAATGGTAGATGCCTGACTGTTACAGCCAAAAATGAGGTATTGGTCAGCACCCTTACATACACGCTCCTTAATAAAGGATAATGCCCACATTTAATGACCAGAAAAATTAATAGGGATTGTAATTATGTTCTTAGAAACACAGACTGCCCTAAGCTAGCAAAATCCCTTACAAATTAGCCACTACTGAAAAAGCCTTCTCTAAGATTACACCTTCCAATTAGAGCAGACTCCCAGAAAAACAGATAAGACAAGTCATTAAACTTACTAGCTTCAAACTACAACTAACAAATATCTGATAAGACAGCATGCCTGTATGTGTTTCAGAGATGTGAGCTGGAAAACACCAATAAGGTAAGGATTAATTATGCATTCCATCTGCTAGCTTAATACTACTTAATCTCTTATATTTATTAAAATGCTTCTTTTGCATTGAACTGTAAGCTAAATTGTTCTGTCAGTAATGAACCATGCCTAACTGAAAATTCAAAATAATCTGTTCCTAACTGAAAATTCAGTACCTAACTGAAAATTCAGTATTGTATTTTATATCTACAAGTATTTTATATCTACAAGTCTGTTATTGCCAATGTAAAATTCTATAAATAAATCTGCATTTTGTTAGATGTTTATGGTATTGTTTGATCACTCTGGCCCAGATCCTGACTGAAAAGGGTACTTGAACCAGTTTATCCACCCAGTTGACACATGTTAAATAAATAAATAAGCCCCCCTTTCCCATTTTCTACATGGGGTCTAGATATCACATCAATTATTTCCACTTCCGTTCAAAACCACTCTCTTTCAACCATCATGCCTGAATGTTGCAGGTCTTCTCTTATAATCCATCAATCTCTTTGCTTGATGACCTTGCTTCCTCTTGTCTTTTTCCTGTCTGTTTCAAATCTTCTTCTTCAACAAATCATCTTCTGCTTTCCTGCACATGTGCCTGAGCCTCTCAGTTGGTTATTTGTTGACCTTCTCACCTTCTCTGCAACTGTTGCCACTTTGGCTTCTGCTCTTATATCATCACTCCTTCACCTGTCTCACAGTGTGCACCCTACTACATCAGTCAGGCACCTCATCTCAATCACCTCTAGCTTCCTCAACTGCTCTGCCTTTACTGCCCTGATCTCTGCATCATACAGAAGTCCTGCTCACACCACTCTTTTGTACACCTTACGTTTCCATTTATTTGGCGTTCTTCTGTCACACACCATCTCTTACAGTCTGTACCATTTGGGTTCAGCCTCTCTGAATCTAGCTTTTACCATCACATTCAGACTTCCAGTCTCCTAAACTACCCCTCCTAGATTCCTGAAGCTGATAATCTGTTGAACTATTTTCCCTTGTATATCAATTTTCAGCTGCTTCTGATTCCATGCGTTTTCAGTTTTGCATTCCATTCACTTCTCATTTGCTGAAGTTTCTGTTCAGAGTCTGCTTTTAATGGCACATTGTATGTATGCAGTAGTTTTGTTGATCTGTCTCCTCCAACCTGTTTGCTAATGCAGTCCATCACTAGCATGTGGGCTTGAAGATGAACCCTGATGAATGCCCACTCCCGCTGGGAACCCTTCTGGGAGTCCAAGCACTGTTCATACTTGTATCACTGGGTCTTTGTTCATAACCTGTACCAGTTCTACTAATGCTTCCAAGACTTTGAACCATTACATGACTGCCCAAATCAGCTTTCTTAGGACCTTGTCTTATGTTTTCCCACCTCTACAAATGCCCAGTTGGACTCTTTCCACATCTTTAGCTTCTTCTCCACTATCTCTCTCACTGCAAAGACTGGATAAGTTATATTGCATCCTGATGGCATCCAAACTGTCTATCTCCCATCTTACTTTCTACTGCTCTGCATATTCATTTATCAATTACCCTCTCACTTTCATGCAGTGTGACAAGACTTCGATACCTCTATACTGCCCGTAGTTATGAATGTCCCCTTTTTCTTCTTGGACACTGGCATTAGAATGCTTATTCTCCAGTGATCTGTAATATGCCTTTATTTCCATACTGCTATGAGTGCTCTTAACAGCCATTTCTCCCCTAACTCTCTTACCATCTTTATCATATCTGCTGTGACCTCATCTAAGCCTGATGCCTTTTGTGATTTCATTTTCCTTAGTGCTGTTCTTACTTCTGCTAGGGTGGGTTTTTTCTTCTTCTTTCACTGTTGGCTGTGTATA
Source organism: Protopterus annectens (assembly GCF_019279795.1). Lineage (NCBI taxonomy): Eukaryota > Metazoa > Chordata > Ceratodontiformes > Protopteridae > Protopterus > Protopterus annectens. The sequence goes on along the minus strand of NC_056725.1, from coordinate 607,286,732 downwards.
GGATAGTACAGCTTATCTGGGGGTTTCTACATTCAAAAGCTGCTGGAAGTACTCCATCCATCTGGTTTTTATATCCTGTGGACTGCTGAGTAGGCTCTTGCCTGCATCCCTTGTGAAAGTTGTCTACCTTCTTTGTCGTTCTCTCTCTTGCAACCTGATATAACTTGTTTATGCCATCTGCTGAGTCACTATCTAGAAGCTGATATAGTGCCTGTCATGTCTTGTTTATTGCTATTGGTCTTTTAGCCTCTTTGTTAGCCAACCAGTATTCCTTCTTAGCCTGGTCCATATTTTCTCTCTCCTGCTTTTTCCTACTCTCCTTCTCTTTTTTAATAACTTCCTGGACATATGCATTCTGCCACCAGCCTTCCTTATGCGCTTATTTCCATACCTAACTCAGACATATATCTGTTCTGTAGTCATTACATATGATGTTTTGACACTCTGTCTATATTCTTTGACTCTATATATTAGCTCTTTGCCAGAGATACATGAGCCCTGAGTATTTTCTTCAGCTCTTTTGCTTTTGCTGCAGTCAATGTCAAGGGATTCAGGCTAGTCTCTGATTGTGATGCCCCTGCACTGTCCCAGTAATCAATGATCCTCAATCCTCACCACTAACACTAGTGAGGGACGTGCACATTGGGAGGATGACAAGTACACACACAGTAAAGTACAATGCCCCTTAAGAGCACACAGACATCACAGTCAGTCTGGGGCTAGCTTCTCTGTCTGTCTGTCTCTCTCTCTCTCTTCAGATCCCCAGTAAGACTCCCCACTGGCACAGTTATAGGGTTAACATCTCAGCTGATTGGTCAAGCCAAAACCTCCAGCGCCCTCTCTGTCCATCCAGTGCTTCATGTCCCTGCCCAGGTAGCTCACACACACACACACACACACACACACACACACACACACACACACACACACACACACACACACACACTCACTTTGAGATTTGATTTATACACAGACACTCCTGGGGAAGGCTGGCACAGGTTCAATAGCTATGCCTCCTTTTGCTCACACTATACGGTAGTAAAACCTACCACCATCCACCCTTATTGGCTACTATAAGGCCCTTCCCAAAGGGTGACAAATTCTACTGTGCAA